>NW_025534223.1:0-243210 GCF_020615455.1 Coregonus clupeaformis | reverse complement strand
ATATGTTACATTTGGTATGTTTACATAAGACAGGATGGCAAAAACGAAAGGTTGTGTGTGCGAATCTCGTCACGGACAACTTTATTTTAGCTAATTAGCAACTTTGCAACTACTTACTACTTTTTAGCTACTTCGCAATGACATAGCATGTTAGCTAACCCTTCCTCTAACCCTAACCTTAACCCTTTAGCCTACTTCCTAATCCTAACCCCTAGCCTAGCTAACGTTAGCCACCTAGCTAACGTTAGCATTAGCCACCTACCCACCTAGCTAACGTTAGACACAACAAATTGGAATTCGTAACATATCATACGAATTGTCATTCGTAACATAGCATACTAATTGTAATTCATAACATATCATAAAAAATGGATGATGGACATCCACAAATTAATACATACCATACCAAACGTAACATATCACACTAATTTGAGTGTCTCGGATTTGAGTTTACTATGTTACATTTACCCCTGAGTCCAGGTTGCAGACCTTTGTCAGTTTGGTCCCTTTGGACATATCCCAAGACCAGTGATGAATGGCATCTGTGGAATAAATATGACTGGCTTTAAGGGTAGAGAGAGAGAGATCATGTGATGAGTGATATCTACCATGACAGCTTGTTTCTTACTGTAGTTCTGACCTGAGAGAGCGTGTACTTACAAAGTGAAAGGCTTTGAACCTGAGTCTTTGTCTCGCTCTCTCTCTCTCTCTCTCTCTCTCTCTCTCTCTCTCTCTCTCTCTCTCTCTCTCTCTCTCTCTCTCTCTCTCTCTCTCTCTCTCTCTCTCTCTCTCTCTCTCTCTCCCTCTCTCTCTCTCTCTCTCTCCCCCTTCTCTCTCTCTCTCTCTCTCCCCCTCTCTCTCTCTCTCTCTCTCTCTCTCCCCCCCTCTCTCTCTCTCTCTCTCTCTCTTCCTCTCACTGAGCTCCAGACCCACTGCCCCTCAGCAACATCTATCTCTTTTTCTAACGGAACAGGGCCACAGGGGTTCCGCTCTAGCCCTTCTCAATAAAGAGAATAATCTCCATTACAAAATGGTCTGTGATGATTTTTAAGGCCTCTTAAAACCAGCCCAGGGTGGAAACATTAGAGAATAATGCTTCTGATGATGAGGATCCCGGCCTTTGCCTGTTTTCATATGTCAGCTTTTATTTAAAGCCATTGTGGGGTTTAATTGTGAGCCATTGAGGAGGATTGATGGGCGCGACACCGCATCAGTAGGCCTTTCCCAGTTCGTACCTGAAGATGCCAAGGACTGGGAAAGGAGCAGTAGAAATTATATCACACATGGTTTCATGAAATTAACTTGAAGAAACACAATGCTAAGTGTAAGCTATGCCATTATTCACTGCTGCTGCTGTTGTCGTTTGGAAATCTCGTTTGTACCAAGAGATATATTGATATTCCATCACGCACCTGTGCACACTCTTATGGTTAAAGTGTATAGCTATTTACACCCATTTATTAACATACAACATCACCAGTTGGCAATAAAACGGAAGGGAGAGGACACATGAGGTGTCTTCTTAGCGAACATGGAAGAACTTGAGCGTTAGTTAGCATGTGAAAGAACAGCAGAATGGCTGATAGTGAATTTTATTTGGAAATATTGCAGTAGAATATTCCTATGGTGTTATGGACCATATGGAAGCATGTCCTGTTTTCAGTCTGAACTGGGGTTTACCATCAAAGTGGTCATAGTCATATTAATATGTGCATTCTATACGATTTTTCCCCTATTAAGACCCTGCTGTGTTGGAAGTGGTACGGGGGCTCACCACAGACACAGGCTAATAGGACGATGATGTGCTCCTGATCCTTACTGCTATATTAAAGCTGTCTCCCTTCCTGTTACCCGACCACGCTATGCTGCCGAAGGGAGAGAGAGAGACCCAAAAACAGCAGTCAGACCTGTGGAATCTCACAGAGGAACTGAAGCTCATAAAAATGCCCCCCTCCACCTCCCCTCCTCTCCCATCACTGGCTCTTTGTAAAGAATCGGAACACTCAGTGAGCGTCTGCGTCTCACTCTGCCCTCCCCTGTAGCTCAGTTGCAGTGCCAGGGTTGTGGGTTCAATTCCCACGCGGGACCAGTATGAAAATGTATGCACTCACTGCTGTAAGTTGCTCTAGATAATAGTGTCTGCTAAATGACTGAAATGTAAAATGATATTTGACTCTGCTACAGACTCAAGTCACTTTCTGGAAGGCATTCTCTTCTCATCCACACACTCTGTGATGTCAGGTCACCACTCTGGCGGCAGTCTAACATCATCTACTCCACCTGTGAAGAGGCTAATTGAAAAGATGTGTCCCTTTTTAGTCCTGTAGAACTCATGCTGAGCTGAGCTGGGTTTAAGAAAAAGCCCTTGTGAATTGATAGATATTGTGCGGATGATGATTCGGCTCATAAATTAGCTCTCTCCCCGTGAATCTGGTCTCCTCTCCTCTCCTCTCTGTGTCTTTTAAAGAGAGGAATTCCTGGGTATTTGGCGAACAAGCAGCTCGCGTTAAATCACTAAGATGGATGACTGCCTGGCCAGTCTGATTTTCCCTTGCATGTGTTTTCACTTCAGGCATGTGTCAACAAAAGCAGCAATGCAAAATACTTCCCTTTAATTCGGGAGGCTGGCCAGCAGTGTGTTGCCATAACGATAGTAGATGGTATCTGAGGCCATTGTCACAGAGCAGTATAATCTATACCACAGGAGGTTGGTGGCACCTTAATTGGGGAGAACAGGCTCATGGTAATGACTGGTGCGGAATCAGTGGAATGGTATCATTCCATTTGCTCCGTTCCGGCCATTATTATGAGCCGTCCTCCCCTCAGCAGCCTCCTGTGATCTATACATGCTGTATCAGCTGAGTGGGGACTACGGTGTTAAACTATACACAGTACCTTTCTGTTTCGTCATCACACTTCATCTCAGTTAGTTAACCACTTCTGGTCTCTACAACTGGTTTATGCTTCAACGACTTTCCTTTTCAGCTACAGCCAGCATCTCTCCACGTTGAGAGAGAGAGAGAGAGAGAGCTGTGGTGGTACTGCATTATGTTAATATATGGCTGGATAAAGCAGTGAGCACCACAGACACATGGTGTTTGTTTAGAGTGGGGGAGGGAGGGGGGGATGCATACGTTCCCTCAGCTTTGTTCTTCTTAAATACAGCTGTATGTCAGGTGATGTGTTGAGTCTCTAGAATGTTTGGCCTGTGGGAAGAGGAATGAAAGGGCAGTGATCATGTGTGATTAGGGGAGTGTGAACTGACTCTATCCATGCCTATGATTCTCAGAATGCTATTGTTCTTTGACGTCATCACAAACATACACTGGTGAGACCTTTAGGGTCCTATGCAGTTGTACAGTAACCAGGTTTCCGGGTGATGTCATCAAAGTCACAAGCATTGTTCTTGCACGACAGATTTGAATGCATTTCTTCAACAAAACCTGCAGACGCTTCAGCACTGGCATTGAGAACTATTGCTTTAGACCATATAAACTGAAAGCACAACTTCTGTCGTTGGCCACCATCCAAAAGACAGACAACAGGTGGAATTACTCTTTATGGCATTTTTGCTAGTTGTTTATCCCTGTGTGTCTAATGCCTTAAACCCGTGATCAAGTGCATTATGTATTTATTAGCCATGAGCCATATTTAAAGTCTCTGACATACTCCACAGGTGGTTGCAATAACCATGTTTATGGTGCCTGGAATTGAGACTTGTTTTGTAGCCATTATATCGCTGATCTGGTCTAGGTGTATGTCTATAATAGTTGTGATGAAGACGCCAAGCCCTCATAGATATACAACCATATTACATAGACATTATTCCAGGGTAACTTCAAAATGATATTACACTACACTAGGTAGGTGGTACTGTAACACTGCAATTACTGCTGCTAATTCTGTTTTCAGACCATGTAAAGACTTTCAGATGCCATGTAAAAGTCAGATGTCAGATGCGCTTGGTCTTCTCTGACATCTGACCTTTGGTCTTCTCTGGGAATCAAGTTGTTGGTTTCTTACTCTAGCAACCTAAGACCCAACGTATCTCTTCTTCAGTTTTTACTCTTGGAGATGCGGTCAGCCCCAGCATGTGCTTCCCCCGTTGGGTTGAACAGGAGGTTACTCCGTCCGCAGAGGTTTGTTTGTACACCCATTTAGAGTGGGAGTCGAGGGGTCCAGGGCTTTTCTTGGATGTGATGGACCACTGGAGAAGCAGATCTTGGAACAGTCAGGAGAGGATTAGCAGTGCTCTGTCTGTAGAAATAATCTAAACATCAAATATAATTTTCATAATTGCTCACAGCTGCGATGGTTAAAATAGTTGAGGGGTTACTGCATTGTGACATGATGACGGCAGACAGACATCTCTCTCTGATGCGTTCAGAGAATCATCGTAATTATACCGCAGGTTGGATTATGTCCTGTTTCTGTATTTTACTGCTCTGCTCTTTGGTCTTCTGTCTGAACTGGCTTAGGTCTTGTTTTCAGACTAGACACACATGAGCGGTCCAGAGTGTCTTAATGGTCAAATTCGAGCAAGGCTGTTTGTATGATATCCGGCTCAAAGGAACATTCTAGCTGAGAGGGGATAAGGGTTTTCCACACTTTCATTTTTCTAACAAACAGCAGTTAGACTGAAAGGTGTTGCTTTAACTTATACTCTCTATCACTGCCATCGAAGTTGACCAAACATAGAGTTGATAGATTTAAGAATTTGCTACGATCCCTGCACTTAGTGTCTGTGTCTGCTAAGATATTTACTATTGCTGCTCACACTGGGTGAATTAAACCTTTGTTTGAGGTTTGAGTAGGTTTGGTTCCTGAAAGGCTCCATTCCCATGATTGTCCATCACATTGAGATTAAGCCCTCTTCAGCACACATGACTGGGGAAACGGATTCCTTCCTATAAAAAATTCTGACAAGTGATGGTGTTTAATTTCTTGGCGTCCTCCTGGGCCTCAACCCCAGCCAAGTTATGCTCTCACAGGGAATTGTTTCAACCCACAAATATATATTATTTCTTATCAATGTGTAAGACAATCACGTCAAAATACATTTTTAAACTGCAGTATATGTTGTAGTCGCAGAGCAGAGTAGCGATTGAGTCTCTAAAGATTTACAGTTTGAGCTTTTTCGATCTTTAGGGTCTTTGAGGCATATTCACAGGATATACTCAACCTTGAAGATAGACAGTATAAGTAGAGTTTTGGAATCTACTGTATCTATTCCTCTCCAAAAAGGGTTCTCCAATGGGACAGCCAAAGAACCGTTTTGGAACAAGAGTAGTCTTAATGATTTCATTGCTGTTTGGAATCACCATTTCTATCTCCCCAAGGCTCTTGCTAATAAAACTTGTTTCTGTGTGGCTCATTAAGATCTGGTCCATTGTTGTGACTCAAGGTTTCGAGTAAACTTGTTTACAGGGATCGTTACGGTGGTTTGGACTGATTCAACCACTCTTTCCCCCCGGTGCTCCAGGTCTTTCTCTGTGAGGTTCTGTGCCATCTCCCAGTCTGCTCAGGAGATTTAAGAGCGGGTTCCATTTCTACCTCTCCATTTTCCAGACATTTGAATAGAGCCTATATTGTCTTATTTTTATGCCAGGGGTCCCAATGGCTCTTGGGTTACACTTGTACCTGTTACCTGGCAACTGGCTTCGCTACCTCTCCATCAATGAGTGCCTAAGAGAAGGAGACCTATTTTACGAGGGCGGTGGAGGGATCTGGAAGGATGTGTTGTTTTTATTAATAATCCCCTGGGCAAGCAGTCCACCGCATGCTTCCAGGATCCCAGTGTGTCGACAGGTTGTTTATCAGGAGGTTCGCTGAAGAGGGTGGTATTTCACTCCTCAATTGCAACAGGTGCATCATCCTCCCTTCATCTGTTGGTTTTAAAGCGCAGTCTGGTCGTCAAATTGCTCCCAATAACTTTGAGTAGGCCTCACGGGAGGCTGCAGGGAATTTCATCATGGGCGACTGTGGGGAGGAGAGGATGAGAAAAGAAGAGGACAGGAGAAGAGAAGAGAAGAGAAGAGAAGAGAAGAGAAGAGACGAGACGAGACGAGAGGAGAGGAGAGGAGAAAAGAGGAGAGGAGAAAAGAGGAGAGGAGAAAAGAGGAGAGGAGAGGAGAGGAGAAGAGAAGAGAAGAGTTTGAGACAAGAAGAGAGGAAAGGAGACAGAGGAGAGGAGAGATGAGAGGAGACAGACGAGAAGAGAGGAGGTAGAGGACAGGACAGGAGAGGAGACTGATTGGAGAGGAGAGGAGACAGACGAGAAGAGAGGAGGGAGAGGACAGGATAGGAGAAGAGACTGATTGGAGAGGAGAGGAGAGGAATTTGAGATGAGAAAAGAGGAGGGAGAGGACAGGACAGGAGAGGAGACTGATAGTAGAGGAGAGAAGGGAGGAGAGAAGACGGAGGAGAGAAGACGAGGAGAGAAGAGAGGCGACAGAGGAGACTGAGAAGAGAGGAGTCTGAGAAGAGACTGAGAAGAGAGGGAGAGGAGAGGAGAGGAGAGAGAATACTGAGAGGAGAGGGGAGATGACAGAGGAGAGGAGTCGAGACAGAGGAGAGGAGAGCAGAGGAGAGGACAGGAGACAGAGGAGAGGATAGAGGAGCCTAAGTGGAGAGGAGAGGAGTCTGAGAGGAGAGGAAACAGACGTGAGAGGTGAGAGGAGAGGAGAGGAGACTGAGAGGATAGAGGAGACTAGGTGGAGAGGAGAAGAGAGAGGCTTAGACAGCAGTTAATCCATGCCAGTCTCTCTCTCAGAGCTCACAACATTAGATCATCGCCCATCTCAACCACGAACCCAAACACTGGAATGCCCAGCCACAGCTCGTGACTCATACAGTTGACGCTGTCAGACACAGAGCCATTTTAGGATGTTCCAGTGGTGATTCTGTGGGACCGCCTTTCATCTTGTTGATCCTCAGCTGCTCAGCTACTGGCGTTTGATACACTCAAAGACACAGTGATGTGGTGAGGCCCATCAATGTTATGCTACATTTATCCCAAAGATGGGTTGCTGTGGTAAGCCAGACATCCTTGTGGTAGAGGCAGTTAGCCCTTGCTGACAGTTAAATGGGTGAACACACTATACAGGGGAAGAGAAAACACCAAACGTACCTTTTCCCACAAATGAAGATACTATTGAGTTGTCCAATTGGTTTGTTTACAGTCTGAGGCATAATTTTCAACCCTATCAATGACATATAGGCATATTGCTGTCATTTCTATGTTAGGCCATCTTTGGTACTTCTGCACAATTACTTGCCGTGTTGTTGCAATGTATTCAAGTCTTATTGGCGACAGAGTGCAAATCGGGTATGATATACAGTATTTTCTTAAGGTTGAGAGAGCAGCACTGTAGCAGAGACTATGCCAATGACACCCAGTTGGAGGTTTAATCCTGATGACTTTTCAGGGAGATCTATCCTCATATAGAAGTACATAGCTGTATTTCCTGTGCTGGCTGGCGTAGTGGAACTCAGCCCTATGAAGTCATCTTTCCACTGTCCGCACTCGGCTGCATCTCCAAGGTGTTGTGCTGCTAGCATTATTACTTTCCAGTCTGTTTGTCACCGTGTGGACCTCAATACTCCATGTGTGTTCGTCCCCCATCGTTGCTGCTGTCTGGCCTGGCGCGGTACTATCCACCAATTAGCATGCTAGCTCATCCCTTCCAGGATCAATCACCAGGCTCTCTGGCGAGACGGTGTGCCGGGGGGCTGTGGTTTGGCACCAGGACTGAATCTGTCTCCTAACCCTAACCCCGGAGGAGGGACTGTCCTGGCCAGGGAACTCCTGGGAGGGGGGTCATTTATCTTAGTTTGTTGTCATCTTCGGACAGTTATGAGACAATGGTAGGTAGCACGTTATATTACCTCTGTATGGGTGGTCCTCTGTAGCTCAGCTGGTAGAGCACGGCGCTTGTAACGCCAAGGTAGTGGGTTCGATCCCTGGGACCACCCATACACAAAAAACAAAAAAATGTATGCACGCATGACTGTAAGTCGCTTTGGATAAAAGCGTCTGCTAAATGGCATTTTAAAAAATTACAGTTTTGGTCTGGTATTTTATTAAATAATGTCGTACCAGTGTGTACTTTCATAGAAATGTTTTCACTTATAATTGGAACTCTTCCCACTGGGCACAGACGTCAGTTCAACGTATAGTTTTGAGTTACATTTGGTTGAATTGTCAACTAATGTGAATTCAACGTGAAATCAACAAAACATTGAAACATGTCATTGGATTAAGGTTAAAAGTTGGGTGAAAAAAATATTACATTTCCTTACGTTGATGACTTTTAAAAAATCCAATCAGTTTTCCACATTGATTCAACGTCATCACATTAAATGTTTGGGTTGAAATGACATGGAAACAATGCTGAATCAATCAGTTTCTGCACAGTGGGTTTTTTCATCATTAATCCATGTTCTGAAATGTTAAAGATGCCCTATGCAGAAATCGCGCACCATTTCCTGGTTGCTCAAATTCTATTAGTTCGCCTAATTTCAGTTTATGTGACAAAACAAGCAACTATAGTGTAGAGAATCATTGTACCATCGAAACTGCTGTGAAAAAATTTCCATCACCAAAAATATTGTATTTTCAGCTGTTTGAAGCTGGTTTACAAAACCAAAAGTAAAAGATGCAAAAACAAAACTTAATAGCAAGAAGAATAGAAATAACGCACATAGATCATATCTACCGCTTCTTAGACTTGCGTTAAATGAGAATGACAGATCTATAACTCACATTTCTATGTGAATTTGGTCGGGTCGCCCCAAAAGTTACATATTGCAGCTTTAACTAGGAGCAGACCTTGGTAAGCGCTCTCTTATTACCCACTGTACATGTACTTAAATGCTGAACCTCAAGTCAAGATGATTGAGCATCCTGTCATGGTTCTGTAACAGATGTACCACCTTCCTCTGTGCAGATCCTTTCAGATGACAGGTGAAGGACTTCTGAAGAAAAACATCAGGGGCCAGATGGTCAGTGAAGGTTTTTCTAAGGGTAACAATCCCCTCAAATTGACTCTGTCCGATTAGAGGGAGGTTGTGACTACTCTGCTGTGTAGGCCTATTCTGTTCCTGGCTCAGTGAGTGAGTGAATAAACCAGGAGAGGTTAATTGAGCAATAAAGTATTTTCACTTGTTGACTGATAGAAGCCAGACTTTTTATTTTCTCAGTAAAGTTCTCTCTGCTCTGTTTTGGTTCTACTGTAATCGTTTGGGAACAGTGGTTTCACCAAAGTGTGTCCACAACCGTTACAGCAGCCTGCATCCCCCCGTAATCTGGGGCCTACTGTGTTATACAGATGTAGGATCTTAATTTGATCACCCTGTTGCAGGATAACTTTCCTGCAATACAGGAAATGTATTTGAGGTTGAAAAAGGTTTCTGATGTTTGTAATTTCCATGTTGAAATTTCATGCTTGATTTTTTTTCCCTTACAAAAATGTATCAACCCCTACAAACATTTCCATTAATTGTAATCCACATAATAATTCACATTTCCTGTTGCGGCAGGATTATTTTCCTGCTGCGGTAAACTGGCTCAAATTAAAATCCTACATCTGTAATATCACATTTCAGCTTGAAAAGCAGTGAAAATCAGTTTGGAGACTAACTCTGGATTTGCTTTGTCTCCAAATGAGCAACAGCTGCTGTGTCCAGACACATTTGGGAAAGATGTGCCAGTGGCTTATGTACATTATCAAAGACCACAGGAGGCTGCTGAGGGGAGGACGGCTCATAATAATGTCTGGAACAGAGCAAATGGAATGGCATCAAACACATGGAAACCATGTGTTTAATGTATTTGATACCATTCCACTAATTCCACTCCAGCCATTACCACGAGGCAGTTCTCCCCAATTAAGGTGCCACCAACCTCCTGTGTCAAAGACCATTCCTTTGGTCCTCATCTACGCTGTATCTTAATTAAAGTCCTACTCCAGGCACATCTCAATAGATGGTCCATGTATCCTCATCAGACCAACTCCTTGAAGTTCGCATTGTATATACAAAAATATAGTACAGATTTTGCTCAAAACATATACAGTATTGTTTTACCCTTTAGTGTGTGTACTTAATGTAATTATACTTGGGATATCGCTTCTCAACATCACTGGAGGATGCTGTAACGTATACACCGGGAGTCAGAAAGTAGGTGTAGAAGGTGAGTTTTAACACTGAACAGATACAACAGCACAAACATGGGAAACGTACTGAAAATGAGAGAAAAACCAATAACACCTAAGTTCTGATGACAACAGTAGGCTAAATAGAGGGGAAGTAATCAGGGAAGTGATGAAGTCCAGGTGTGCGTAAAGATGGGTTGCCAGGACTGGTGGTTAGTAGACCGGGGACGTTGAGTGCCGGAGAAGGGGAGTGGGAGTAGATGTGACAGATGTCTTCAAATCCTGACAAATCCTAACAATTTACAAAAGGAAGTTAGATTTCCTGCTGGATTTCTAAGAAACAAACGATCAAATCCATATTTGGGTTATTTGTTTATTACCTAGAACGGCGAGGCCCCTCTGCTGCAGGGTTTGACGTAGATTTACTCCACAGTAAGAGAGCAGATGTATTGTGTTGCAACATGCAAACCACAAAAAAAGGAAACTTCACAACAAATCATTAACCAAACATCTTAAACGGACATCTAGGGTGTATCACTTCCGGTAGACAGGCGAAGTGCTAGTACGCTCAACTGAAAGGATACCGTTCGTTTACAGTATACTAAAATGAACTAATAGTATATAGTATATACTCGTTAAGTACGCAGTATACAGTATGTTAGTATGGGTATTCGAACACAGCTCCTGTCTGTCTCTTTAATCTGTTTACTGAAAGGCACAGATTGGTCAGCTGACATCTACTGTCTTCTCTTCGCCGAGGACGTGAAGGAGAGAAGGAAGAGGAGGTCTTGTAAAGTGGAGATGAGGAGAGGAAAATGTAGTGAGGCCATGGACTGGCTTCTTCTACTCTAATGCTCCCTTACGAGGACAGTTTTAGATTAGAAAAAGGTACTGGCTCAAGTGCCCTGAATCAAGTATAAAAAGCACGTATAAACATGACAAATTGCTCATCAGAAGCAGACGATTAAGTTTGCTGCAACCACATCTTCCACTTATGAGGGAATTATGTAAAAGCTTCATTGCGGTGTTAGCGAGGGCTAGGCAGCATTATCATTGCTGGACAAACAGTGAAAAGACTGTTAAAGTCACAACGTTTTTTTTGTTAACGCATCCTTTTGCAATACCTTTTTCAACCATGTAAATACTTGGTAACTATGCACCTAAATGGTAATTAAATCATAAGAAATTGTGCATAAAAGGTCATGAACAAGAACGTCAGGAGCAGTCGGAGCTACTGACGAGCCCAGAGGGGACAAATGAGCTCTTAATGCTTACTCCTTGTAAATTACTAATTTTTTTACATTTACATTTTAGTCATTTAGCAGACTCTCTTATCCAGAGCGACTTACAGTTAGTGCATACATTTTTATTTTTTTTATACTGGAATCGAACCCACAACCCTGGCGTTGCAAATGCCATGCTCTACCAACTCAGCAGACTAAGTGCCCGGATGTAGTTACTGTTAAAATCTCTACTGTCCCGTGTAGCTCAGTTGGTAGAGCATGGCGCTTGCAACGCCAGGGTTGTGGGTTCGATTCCCACGAGGGCCAGTATGAAAAAAAATAAAAAAGTTATGCACTCACTAACTGTAAGTCGGTCTGGATAAGAGAGTCTGCTAAAATGACTAAAACATGTAATCATCTACCTGATTGTTTTATGTCACCTCAGGCACTGTAGGAGGAAGTTATCTGTTTCTTGTGCTTGGCACAAAGAGATATAACAGGACTGTACAGCAAGTATTATGTAACAATGTGTACCTGCACTGTGATAACACTGTTGCTATGTTGATACCATGTGAAGATGTACGTTTTTTGGATACCCAGAAGCTTGAGCAGGTTGTCCATGTTGCTTGAATACAGGCCCTATTCACCCTCCATCATTCACTCCATTTTGACACAGCAGGTGTTAGCAGGCTGCTATTGGATGTAATTGGCCACCTTCAGGCTTTTGCTTCACTCTACAGGCCTTTGGTTCACTCTCTGAGACCTGAACCCAGTCAGTCACCTGGAGAGTTTACTGCTAAGTGGCAAAGGTTCACAGATGAAGCCTTCTCCATGGACACGTACCCACTGTTCTCTTCTATCTCTGCTATCCCCAACCCACTGCACTTCAACTTTCATTTACAGACCTCAGTCCCCCTCAGGTGGAAAAACAACCCCGCTCTCCCCCGCGCAGGCTGCACTTCCCGGTCCAGAGCCCCTAGTGTGAGACTCTTGACGGGTCTATAAACGGGTAACTTACAGTATGACGCACTTCTCTGCCTTCTTTTAGCTGTTATGTTTTTATAACCTTAAAGTGCAGGTTACGTAAGAGCAGTTCTGAACAGCCAGGTAAACAGAGAGGAGGTGATGAAATGGTGATGCAATCCATGGGGTGAAGGAAACTGACCCAGATCCATGACTGTGAGAATGACTGATTTTAGAGGGAGAGAGATCCAAGTATTTCCTATTGGAGAGGTTCAGGAGACATCGATCCCCCTGGTGATTGGCCCTGCAATTCTAGGCTGCGGTGAGATTTATTGATTGTGAGCTCTAAACTGATCTTTGGCGAGGATTGGGCTGGCGGGGTCTGCCATGTGATATTCGTACTCCTACACCTTTCCACTAAGAGGTGGATTTACAGAGGGACAAAGCAGGATGGGTTACAAAAGACTACCATAATTCGTTTAGCGTCCTAACTTGAGATCTGCGCATAACTCACAACTTTTGTTTAAATCATAACCTAATTGCATAACTTAGGAGCATTAACATAAATCAGACCATACTGACAGGTAGCTTTTGTGGAAGCCAACACAACTTTACACACACATTCACTACAAACGTTAGAGACTGTCCACCTGTCTTCAGGTGCTAATCATGTGATGCAGACTCCAGTGATATTTCACTCTAAATTTCACCATTTATTTAGCGCCAGTCTTGACATGATGTCGGCGCTTACAGATGTATTTTATTGGGTGGACGAGGTCATTTGTCCCCAGCCAGAGGTTTCCTGAGTGACAATGACACAACGTCACCGCCGCCAGCCAAATGTGTCATGTCAGCTGGAAGCGAGACGTGTCTGTCACACGTGGAGCGTACAGCAGACCTTGGGGTCAGATGTAGCCACAGAGTAGCTGTAACTGACAAGCTGTATAGGAGTCTTCAGATCTGAAAGCATAACCACAAGTGTTGTGAAATGGGACGTTGTTTACAGGCTGTTTCTACGGTATGGCTTCTATGCTAGAGGCACAGCAGACGATGCGTGACTGATTGTACTCTGCATCTAAAGCTTTGTGGGCCTGTTGTATGGACTGTAAACAGACACAGTTTGACTGGTAGATTTTCTTTCTTTCATACATTGTTGCCTTTTGTCTGGTAAAGTATGACTTGAGTCTGTTAATAGTAAGTCCCTGGTGCCAGCTATTGATATGGTTTAGAATTTACTGACATTTGATGGGGTACTGTTTAGTGTGTGCATGTGTTTGTTTTTATAATGCCAGATGAAGGGGGTTCTTGTTATGTCACCGTTGTGTCCCCATGCTTCGCTTTGATGATGACATTAAAGACCCTGCAAAAAGCCTTTGAGCTTTGCCATGGGTGAACGTCACTGGTTACCATTATTATATTAGCCCTTATGTGGAACATTTGAGCAATTACAAGTTCTTGTACTGTATCATACTGAGTACATTCTCATTTAAGCCAAGATGTGATGTGAATATGTCATGCCGTATAATTCTTAGATTCCCCATTTCAGAGACAATTCTTTCATTGAGATAAAGGCGGACATATGAAAATAACAGTGAACGGACCCTAGCAATCGTACACGTCGGATAAATCAGTCACAGTTGTCATCAGCATAGCTAAGTGAAAAAATGTTATGGCAGATTATTTCAAGCAGGACTATAACTAACTACTGTAAAAAACAAATGTGGGAATGACCTCGTCCCGATGTTGAAGAATTGTAGACAGACAGTTCATAAGTAGTCATTAGTTGCTGATAGCCTTCTTGCATCTCTTTGTTATGTAACCTCTCTCTCCGAGATTGTTTTTTCCCTCCAAAATGAGAAACATGCATTGCAGTGTTGTTCAGTGTGTCATGGCTCTGGATGTCATAAAGCCATAGAAGTCGCCATTAAACATCAAGAGACTTACACTAGCCGGGCAATCATTCTGGCCTCAGGGAGAACGGGCTATTATCCTCCTAATTTAAACCTTGCCCCCTGCTTAGAAAAGGCAAATTATACAGTATGTTCTCTCTGGGCTTTTTAAATTTGTCTACCTCTTGACCTTTTTAACTAATTAACTTTTCTAAAATGCTTCGTATTTTGTTGTACTCATGGACCGTCTTAGAACCATAACTTGCCATCTGTGACATCATCCTCCTTCCATGTTAATGACACTCATTCAAGCAAATATGATCAACACAGCACGTTTATGACCTCACATATATCCTGCATCTCCCTGTATGTAGAAATTAAGTTTAATTCCAAAACGCTATATAGGATATCAATTTTCAGAAATGTGGGTAAATTCGCTTTTGTTGTTTAAATAACTTCTGAAAGAGATTGGTGTGTTTTTTCCCCATCTAATCATGGCATGAGGTTGTTAAATGACAGACATGTATTTGTTTGAATCCTATCACTAGGTTGTTTCATTTCAGAGAGACAAACAATCACATTTTGTTGCAAAAACTTTGTTCTCACTCAGAGAAAAAACTAGCACTGCAGGGTTTTACTCAATCAGATGTGACAAATAGTTATATTTTTAATAAAGAACGGTACAAATGATACATTTGTGACATCAATATTTTTCCAAAATACGTATAAATAAATGTATCGATACAGTAATATGGGCTCTGGTCAAAAGTAGTGCACTATATAACCACCCTGCTACACTACAGCCATCAGCCATTGGGAATGCTTCCTTTAAAATCAATTTAAGCTGCTATACTGCCCGTATTGCGCACGCACTGTGTCACGTCCAATGGCAGCATCCAAGCTCAATAATCGCCAAGGTTCAATTCTCGATGGTTGATGTGCGTGTTCATTCCATCTTGTGAATTAAAATAATTAATGAGAAATGAAGTCGATTTTGGTTGCATATGGCCTGGACTACATTACATTTACATTTACGTCATTTAGCAGACGCTCTTATCCAGAGCGACTTACAGTTATGATCATATCTTTTTTCTGCCCCCGTGTACCACCCTGCTTGCAAACGCCATCTATCCTACTAGACACCACTGGTTATTTTACTAAGATTTATAAAGTCAAGAAGCTACTATTTAGCAGAAACTCTAGCTAGCTAGCTACATTGACTATGTTCACAATGTAAACAAAATAAACGTATGTAATTAGAGGATCATTGAGCACAAGCACTAGCAAAAATGGAATGGGTAGTTGTGAAAAACTGGACCAAAGCTATTGTACTTACGCGTAGTCGATGAATATGACAATACAATAGGAGAAAACAGAATAAAGATGCTCTTCCCCTCTGCTGCTCTCTGCTCTCAAAACAACGCGCTCTGTGTAGCAGGTAGAACGTCACATTGACACTACACTGATAGTGGAGCTGAAGTGTAAGGAATAGCGTGCATTTGGGACGAGGCCTTACTCTAACCAAACACTACAGCATGAGGCTAGATTTATGAGGTGTTTAATTTATATGTTAAATAGACAGGATACGAACATTCCATTCCAGCTAAACAATGGATACTTTATATAGCGTTTTGCAACAAAACCCATTTTAATACACATTGAAAATATGAGATAATATTTTACACACACATGAAGGTACCTGTTAGCATTAATTTCTGATGGAAAAAAATATTTTAAAAAGCTCTGACGAAGGCCTTGAGGCCGATACGTGAAACTTAATAAAGAGCAGTGATACTATCAAGAGCAGTGATACTAGCAAGAGCAGTGATACTAGCAAGAGCAGTGATACTAGCAAGAGCAGTGATACTAGCAAGAGCAGTGATACTAGCAAGAGCAGTGATACTAGCAAGAGCAGTGATACTAGCAAGAGCAGTGATACTAGCAAGAGCAGTGATACTAGCAAGAGCAATGTGCAGGTTTCTTATTTTTTCTCATCTGATGAAAAAAACACAAATGTAAAAAATTGGTGGATATAGCTTATTGGAAATAAACTCTTTAAATAGACCTCAATTATAAATACCAGTTCTCAGAAATGGGTAATAAGGACTAGCGGGGATTGTTCATGGAGCGAGAGACATGGGGAATCTAAGAATTATACTGTATGACATATTCACATCACATCTTGGCTTAAAAGAGAATGTACTCAGTATGATACAGTACAATAACTTGTAATTGCTCAAATGTTCCACACCTGGAAACCATGTGTTTGATTTTTTGATAGCATTCCACCGATACCACTGATACCATTTTTGCGCTTAGCTATGCTGATGACAACTGTGATTGATTTATCCGATGTGTACGATTGCTAGGGTCCGTTCACTGTTATTGCAGGCCCCAAATATCTAACTTTATGACCAGTCGAATGAGAACAGAATGTTTTCATATGTCCGCCTTTATCTCAATGAAAGAATTGTCTCTGAAATGGGGAATCTAAGAATTATACTGCATGACATATTCACATCACATCTTGGCTTAAATGAGAATGTACTCAGTATGATACAGTACAAGAACTTGTAATTGCTCAAATGTTCCACACCTGGAAACCATGTGTTTGATTTTTTGATAGCATTCCACTGATACCGCTCCAGTCATTACCACGAGCCCATCCTCCCCATTTAAGTTGCCACCAACCTCCTGTGGAACCTACACCAGACATTATATTCTACAAACCATTCCCTCTCTCTGTGTGGATGTCCAATCGTAATTTCAAACATAAATCTAGCGTCTCTGCCAAACGTTTCAGATTAGAATCATTCTTCTGGGAATTCATCCCCCTCATTCCTGACAGCCAGCCTCTCCACTGGCGTGGTGTGCGGAGCCTCCTCTCCTCTCCTCTCTCCTTTCTGTAGAAACAATCAGATATTTGGACGATTTTGTCCGCCTCAATCTTTTCGTCTGTTTGAACAATCAAGTCCTGGACATGACAGTGAGTTGGCGGTCCACCTCAGGCAGCGCAGGCACAGAGAGTCTCTGGGGGTGGGAGATCTGGGTCCAGCGTTGATTAACTGATGTCTTTTGGAAGCGCCATTAGTTTAGATATTTCTTTTGTTTGAAACTCCAAGGAAAATCTCCACGAGAGCACAGATGGTGTGCAGGCAGAGGTAACGACACGTTCTCCCCTCCCCAAAACGAACACAGGGATGGTATGCTATTCAGATCTCCATAAGGTGACTGATAGACCATGCACTAGAGCATGTCATATAAATGAATACATTCTGGAATGTGCTGCTTCTCTTGTCTTTTTTTTCTAGTCACATATTAAACAGCACGACTGATTTATCAGCTGTTAGTCATCGGCTACTGGCGGATCAGTTAGAGTCCATCCGCTAGCGCAGGGTTGCCCAACCCTGTTCCTGGAGAGCTACCTTCCTGTAGGTTATCGCTCCAACCCCAGGTGTTACTAACCTGATTCATCTTATCAACCTGCTAATTATTAGAATCAGGTTTGCTAGTTTAGGGTTGGAGCAAAAACCTACAGGATGATAGCTCTCCAGGAACAGGGTTGGGCAGTCCTGCGCTAGAGTCTACAGGTTAAATGGTTTAGATCAGGGCTCTCCAACCCTGTTCCTGGAGACCTACCGTCCTGTAGGTTATCACTCCAACCCTACCTAGCTCACCTGATTCTAATAATTAGCTGGTTGATCAGCTGCACCAGGTTAGTTACAACTGGGGTTGGAGCGAATACCTACAGGAGGGTAGCTCTCCAGGAACAGGGTTGGAGAACCCTGGTTTAGATGTTTCTCACAGTAAAGAATATCTACTAAGGGAATACATCATATGAATATTATTGGACCCAACTCTTGTACACTCTTCGAAAAAAGGTGCTATCTAGAAACTAAAAGGGTTCTTCGGCTGTCCCCATAGGAGAACCCTTTGAATAACCATTTTTAGTTCCAGGTAGAACCCTTTCGGGTTCCATGTAGAACCCTTTCCACAGACGGTTCTACATGGAACCCAAAAAGGTTATACCTGAAACCAAAAAGGATTCTCCTATGGGGACAGCCGAAGAAGGGTTGGACTAGAGCAGGATGGAGGACAGGTGGAGAAGGGTTGGACTAGAGGAGGATGGAGGACAGGTGGAGAAGGGTTGGACTAGAGCAGGATGGAGGACAGGTGAAGAAGGGTTGGACTAGAGCAGGATGGAGGACAGGTGGAGAAGGGTTGGACTAGAGCAGGATGGAGGACAGGTGGAGAAGGGTTGGACTAGAGCAGGATGGAGGACAGGTGGAGAAGGGTTGGACTAGAGCAGGATGGAGGACAGGTGGAGAAGCAATTTTATATAATACATTTCAATCTTATTTAAAAGCCAGCTTTGTAAGATGAACTCTGAAAAATAAATTAAAGGTGAAGAGAGGTTCTGATCAAAACTGGATGAGAAAATAGTTGCTAGATTCAATCAGGAAATTCCTCTCAGGAACAAAATAATGAACAGTTTTTCATAGTTTTTACATGCATTTTTGGAGGAAGAGAAGAGAGTGAAATGAAGGAAATGGCAGCTGTTTTGTCTCTGGGCCTCTTTGAAAATAAGTCCACTCATGACAGCAGTGGCAAATTGACGAATGTATCTTTTCGAAAGAGATGAGTTATCTTCAATGGAGACAGTTGAATAACAGGTGTTTTGAATGCTATGGGATTGTGCAGAGGTTGTGTCTCTCTCTGGCGGGAGGTAAGCTTGGCTTATATGGCCTATATGGTGTCGAGTAAAGCTTAAACTATGTAGTTAGATTGTAGTTAGGTATTGTAGGTAGTTATCGTGGGTTATTGTATGTAATTATTTTAGGTATTGTATTCGGCTGAGCCCGGTGAAGCACGAGGCTAGCTAACCCACTACCTGGACTAGCTAGCGGGTAGCAACTGGTAACTATTAGCAACTGTGGATAGTTGTTTCACGCTTGAGAGTACCTGTAATTACGCCAGCTAGCTGCCTACAATAATTACATACAATAATGCCTACCATTCAGCTGTTTTTCTAACCTCATTGTCTGAAGCATTAACGTTAGGTAGTAAGTAGCTACTGTGCTCAATGTAGCTAGCTTGTTGCTACCTGGATAGCTACTAAACAATAGCTGGAACGACCTAGCGAACAGACACGAACTGGCTGAATCGATTCAGTGGCTAGCTTTGCACTTGGCTAGCTAACAGTAGCTGCTAGGGGTAAGTTATAACCTACATTTGTGTTTTGTTTTTACATACTGGTAGCCAGAGTCGTTCAAGGGAATTCGGGACATGGGTGACTAGTTAACGTTAGCTTGGCTCTCTCTGTGTGTTCGTGCCGTGGGAGGACGGGTTTCTTCGTTGGCAGAAAGCAATGGCTAGCTAGTATGCTAACTAACTGGCTGAATAAGTTGACGACGGACTCGCTCAAGCTGTCGGGACTAACCCACAACCTTAGACACGGACACGAATGATCTGCTTGGCGTGTTGACACACTGGTGGTTTGTTGTGGCCGAGTATTGGTGCTAAACCGTGTTGTTGGAGCCAGGCATGCTAGTTGGCTGTGGCGTCATATGACTAGGTGCCCTGGACGGTTTTCACGGAAGAATACTGTACCAGGTTAGCTAGCTGAATAAACTAAGTTAGTCTATTCCTAGAAAACATTGAACCGCTGTAGTTTACAACAATTATAGTTTCTGAGGTGGAAGTTGGGAGAGTTATATTTGGGTGTTTCAGTGAAACGTAAGTGAGGGAGGCCCCGCTCTCTCGCTTTCCCAGATGTTTAGTTCATTTCATTCCGATCTCCTTTGCATTATTGTAGCCATTTTCTGTAGCCTGTCAACTATGCCTCTGTCTATCCCTGTTCTCTCCTCTCCGCACAGGCTATACAAACGCCTCACACCGCGTGACTGCTGCCTCTCTAACCTGGTGGTCCCTGCACGCACGACCCACGTGGAGTTCCAGGTCTCCCGCAGCCTCTGGAACTGCCGTTCTGCGGCCAACAAGGCAGAGTTCATCTCAGCCTATACTACCCTCCAGTCCCTCGACTTCTTGGCGCTGACGGAAACATGGATTACCACTGAAAACACTGCTACTCCTACTGCTCTCTCCTCGTCTGACCATGTGTTCTCGCATACCCCGAGAGCATCTGGTCAGCGGGGTGGTGGCACAGGAATCCTCATCTCTCCCAAGTGGACATTCTCTCTTTTTCCCCTGACCCATCTGTCTATCTCCTCATTTGAATTCCATGCTGTCACAGTCACTAGCCCATTCAAGCTTAACATCCTTGTCATTTATCGCCCTCCAGGTACCCTTGGAGAGTTCATCAATGAGCTTGATGCCTTGATAAGTTCATTTCCTGAGGATGGCTCACCCCTCACAGTTCTGGGTGACTTCAACCTCCCTATGTCTACCTTTGACTCATTTCTCTCTGCCTCCTTCTTTCCACTCCTCTCCTCTTTTGACCTCACCCTCTCACCGTCCCCCCCTACTCACAAGGCAGGCAATATGCTTGACCTCTTCTTTACTAGATGCTGTTCTTCTACTAATCTCACTGCAACTCCCCTCCATGTCTCCGACCACTACTTTGTATCCTTTTCTCTCTCGCTCTCCTCCAACACTACTCACTCTGCCTCAACTCAGATGGTAATGCGCCGTCGCAACCTTCGCTCTCTCTCTCCCGCTACTCTCTCCTCTTCCATCCTATCATCTCTTCCCTCTGCTCAATCCTTCTCCCTCCAATCTCCTGATTCTGTCTCCTCAACCATCCTCTCCTCCCTTTCTGCATCCTTTGACTCTCTATGTCCCCTATCCTCCCGGCCGGCACGGTCCTCCCCTCCTGCTCCGTGGCTTGACGACTCATTGCGAGCTCACAGAACAGGGCTCCGGGCAGCCGAGCGGAAATGGAGGAAAACTAGACTCCCTGCGGACCTGGCATCTTTTCACTCCCTCCTCTCTACATTTTCTTCATCTGTTTCTGCTGCTAAAGCCACTTTCTACCACTCTAAATTCCAAGCATCTGCCTCTAACCCTAGGAAGCTCTTTGCCACCTTCTCCTCCCTGCTGAATCCTCCTCCCCCTCCCCCCTCCTCCCTCTCTGTGGATGACTTAGTCAACCATTTTGAAAAGAAGGTTGACGACATCCGATCCTCATTTGTTAAGTCAAATGACACTGCTGGTCCTGCTCACACTGCCCTACCCTATGCTTTGACTTCTTTCTCCCCTCTCTCTCCAGATGAAATCTTGCGACTTGTGACGTCCGGCCGCCCAACATCCTGCCCGCTTGACCCTATCCCCTCCTCTCTTCTCCAGACCATCTCCGGTGACCTTCTCCCATACCTCACCTCGCTCATCAACTCATCCTTGACCGCTGGCTATGTCCCTTCCGTCTTCAAGAGAGCGAGAGTTGCACCCCTTCTCAAAAAAACAACACACGATCCCTCCGATGTCAACAACTACAGACCAGTATCCCTTCTTTCTTTTCTCTCCAAAACTCTTGAGCGTGCCGTCTTTAGCCAACTCTCTTGCTATCTCTCTCAGAATGACCTTCTTGATCCAAACCAGTCAGGTTTCAAGACTGGTCATTCAACTGAGACTGCTCTTCTCTGTGTCACAGAGGCTCTCCGCACTGCTAAAGCTAACTCTCTCTCCTCTGCTATTGTCCTTCTAGACCTGTCTGCTGCCTTTGATACTGTGAACCATCAGATCCTCCTCTCCACCCTCTCCGAGTTGGGCATCTCCGGCGCGGCTCACTCTTGGATTGCGTCCTACCTGACCGGTCGCTCCTACCAAGTGGCGTGGCGAGAATCTGTCTCCGCACCACGTGCTCTCACCACTGGTGTTCCCCAGGGCTCAGTTCTAGGCCCTCTCCTATTCTCGCTATACACCAAGTCACTTGGCTCTGTCATATCCTCACATGGCCTCTCCTATCATTGCTACGCAGACGACACACAACTAATCTTCTCCTTTCCCCCTTCTGATAACCAGGTGGCGAATCGCATCTCTGCATGTCTGGCAGACATATCAGTGTGGATGACGGATCACCACCTCAACGCTGAACCTCGGCAAGACGGAGCTGCTCTTCCTCCCGGGGAAGGACTGCCCATTCCATGATCTCGCCATCACGGTTGACAACTCTGTTGTGTCCTCCTCCCAGAGTGTGAAGAGCCTTGGCGTGACCCTGGACAACACCCTGTCGTTCTCCGCTAACATCAAGGCGGTGACCCGATCCTGTAGGTTCATGCTCTACAACATTCGGAGAGTACGACCCTGCCTTACACAGGAAGCGGCACAGGTCCTAATCCAGGCACTTGTCATCTCCCGTCTGGATTACTGCAACTCGCTGTTGGCTGGGCTCCCTGCCTGTGCCATTAAACCACTACAACTCATCCAGAATTCCGCAGCCCGTCTGGTGTTCAACCTTCCCAAGTTCTCTCACGTCACCCCGCTCCTCCGCACACTCCACTGGCTTCCAGTTGAAGCTTGCATCTGCTACAAGACCATGGTGCTTGCCTACGGAGCTGTGAGGGGAACGGCACCTCCGTACCTTCAGGCTCTGATCAGTCCCTACACCCAAACGAGGGCATTGCGTTCATCCACCTCTGGCCTGCTGGCCCCCCTACCTCTGCGGAAGCACAGTTCCCGCTCAGCCCAGTCTAAACTGTTCGCTGCTCTCGCATCCCAATGGTGGAACAAGCTCCCTCACAACGCCAGGACAGCGGAGTCACTCACCACCTTCCGGAGACACTTGAAACCCCACCTCTTTAAGGAATACCTGGGATAGGATAAAGTAATCCTTCTACCCCTCCTTACCCCACCCCAAAGAAAGAAAAAAAAAACATATTGTAAAGTGGGTATCCCACTGGCTATAAGGTGAATGCACCAATTTGTAAGTCGCTCTGGATAAGAGCGTCTGCTAAATTACGTAAATGTAAATGTGATGTTTACAGTAATGACTGAGGTCAAGCTCATTCACTGACAAGGCCATACAGATTATTACCCAAGGAATGTATTATGTAATGTCTCCCTCTGTCCTCAGTACTGTCAAAATCTCTTGTCACAACTCAATCAACAGCTGGAAAATGTACAGTCGCCTAATGAGGTTACATAGTTTCTGGATAGTAGGAGGGATTGATCAGTTGTGCAGTCTTTCGGCAACATTATTCCATCCGCTAGAGTCTACAGGTTAAATGGTTTAAATGTTTCTCACAGTAAAGCATCTTTACTTTTGGAATACATCATATGAATATTATTGGGCTCAACTCTTGTACAGGTAGAGATGGGCTATCTTAATTTGACCCTGCTTTTCAGAGCAGGAAAATAATTCTGCAGCAACAGGAAATGAGAATTATTATGTGGATTATAATTAATGGACATTTTTGTAAGGGTTGATAATTTTTTCATTAGGGCAAATCAAGTCAGAAATGTTAAATTACAAACTTTAGAAACCTTTATAAACCTTGAATACATGACAATGTGCATTTCCTGCTGCACAGGAAGATTCTCTGTGACAACAGAGTGATCAAACTAAGATAGCAGATCTGTAATTCAACCTTTAAGCCACGCAGTGACTTTTCAGAGTTGTTGAGAGGTTTGATTGTTCTAAGGGTTGGACTAAAGTAGGATGGAGGACAGGTGGGGAAGCAATTTGATACAATACATTTCAATCTTATTTGAAAGCCAGCTGTGGAAGACAAACTCTTAAAATGAAGGGGTTCTGATCAAAACTGGATGAAGAAAGAGTTGCTAGAGTCGATCAGGAAATTCCTCTCAGGAACAAAATAGTTGATTGTTTCATAGTTTTTACATGCATTGTGTGAGGAATAGAAGAGAGTGAAATGAAGGAAATGGTAGCTGTTTGTCTTTGGGCCTCTTTGAAAATAAGTCCACTCTCATGACAGCAGTGGCAAATCTGCAAATGTATGTTTTCGAAAGAGATGAGGTACAGTATCTTCAATGGTGATGTCTCGAGAACAGGTGTTTTGAATGCTGTGGGTTTACAGTCATAACTGAGGTCAAGCTCATTCACAGACAAGGCCATACAGACATTTACCCAAAGAATGTATTATGGAATGTCTCCCTCTGTTCTCAGTACTGTCAAAACCTCTTATCACAACTCAATCAACAGCTGGAGAATTTACAGTCACCTAATAAGGGTAGATAGTGTCTGGATAGTAGGAGTGATTGAAGGAAAAGATCGCTTGTCATTCCTCCTCTATCGTCCTTCTGTTGAAAAGACGTGAACTTCTTATTGCAATGAGCCTTGACAAGAGTGACTGGGGAAACTGGACTCCTGTCGTGAGTTATGTAACAGAGTTGATGGGTAACAGGCCATGGAGTAGTAGAGTCAGCCAAGTGGATTTAAACACACACACACACACACACACACACACACACACACACATGATCCCTTACAGGTACTCAGAGTTCAAGGCTACGAGTCCTTTGACATGTGTCACGTTGAGGTGCACCGACCACGCCAACCGCACTTACAGTTTTTTTCTCAACCATCTGGTCGTTGGCATGGTCATGGTGCCTTCAGAGTCTCTCAAAGAGGTTAAATATGTCATTGGATGAAACAGCCCAAGGTGTTGTTCAAAAGGCTACCCTTTTGAGTGAATCCATACATTATGCTTTTTTTATGCATTTGGTTTTAGTTGCTATGGATAGTTTTTACTTTCCATCTGTTTCTGATGCCCAATCCCCAACCAGCCCTAACATTTGGTCATTATATCAGATACCCAAACAACCCTAACCTCATTATATCAGATCCCCAAACAACCCTAACCTCATTATATCAGATACCCAACCAACCCTTAACCTCATTGTATCAGATACCCAACCAACCCTAACCTCATTATATCAGATCCCCAACCAACCCTAACCTCATTATATCAGATACCCAACCAACCCTAACCTCATTGTATCAGATACCCAACCAACCCTAACCTCATTGTATCAGATACCCAACCAACCCTAACCTCATTGTATCAGATCCCCCACCAACCCTAACCTCATTGTATCAAATACCCAACCAACCCTAACCTCATTGTATCAGATACCCAACCAACCCTAACCTCATTATATCAGATACCCAACCAACCTTAACCTCATTGTATCAGATACCCAACTAACCCTAACCTCATTGGATCAGATCCCCAACCAACCCTAACCTCATGATATCAGATACCCAACCAACCTTAACCTTGTTGTATCAGATCCCCAACTAACCCTAACCTCGTTGTATCAGATCCCCAACCAACCCTAACCTCATTGTATCAGATCCCCAACCAACCCTAACCTCATTGTATCAGATCCCCGACCAACCCTAACCTCATTGTATCAAATACCCAACCAACCCTAACCTCATTGTATCAGATACCCAACCAACCTTAACCTCATTGTATCAGATACCCAACCAACCCTAACCTCATTGTATCAGATACCCAACCAACATTAACCTCATTGTATCAGATACCCAACCAACCCTAACCTCATTGGATCAGATACCCAACCAACCCTAACCTCATTATATCAGATCCCCAACCAACCCTAGCCTCATTATATCAGATCCCCAACCAACCCTAACCTCATTGTATAAGATCCCCAACCACCCCTAACCTCATTGTATCAGATCCCCCACCAACCCTAACCTCATTATATCAGATACCCAACCAACCTTAACCTCATTGTATCAGATACCCAACCAACCTTAACCTCGTTGTATCAGATCCCCAACTAACCCTAACCTCGTTGTATCAGATCCCCAACCAACCCTAACCTAATTGTATCAGATCCCCAACCAACCCTAACCTCATTGTATCAGATCCCCAACCAACCCTAACCTCATTGTATCAAATACCCAACCAACCCTAACCTCATTGTATCAGATACCCAACCAACATTAACCTCATTGTATCAGATACCCAACCAACCCTAACCTCATTGTATCAGATACCCAACCAACCCTAACCTCATTGTATCAGATACCCAACCAACCCTAACCTCATTGTATCAGATACCCAACCAACCCTAACCTCATTGTATCAGATACCCAACCAACCATAACCTCATTTCATCAGATACCCAACCAACCTTAACCTCATTTCATCAGATCCCCAACCAACCTTAACCTCATTGCATCAGATCCCCAATCAGCCCTAACCTCATTGTATCAGATCCCCAACCAACCTTAACCTCATTGTATCAGAGATGTTGAGACAGCAGAGTGTCATCACTTTACCACTACTATCTGCTACTAACTAACCAAGGCCTTATGGGTAGCCACAAGTGGATTTAGGGCTAAGGATACGTCCCAAATGGCACCGTATTCCCTATAGTGCCATATATCGTGCAGTAGCAAAAGTAGTGCACTTTGTAGGGAATAAGGTGCCATTTGGGACTAATACCAATCTGTATTTGTTAATTTATTCATGGCCTTAAAGACCTTCTCAGCCCTAAATCATCATGTCAACACCAACAGAATGTTAGTCTAAACTTCAGCCACAGTAACACTATCGACAGACACTATCGTAATCCACCTTGACTCTGTATTTTGACTTGTAATATGTAGACCCATAATATGGGTCAACTCAACTCCCTGTGAGAAAATGAGAACAGAGCCTCGCTCAGTCAGGAAAACCATTGTATGCATCCACAGTCGCTCACAGCATGGAAAGCAATTAATTTTTTTATGGTAAATGAAAAATGAGTTAACCGTTTCTACTGCTTTTGCTCATTGTTTAATTGTGTTTGTATTTTTAGGTTTATGCCCTACTTTGACATGCCAGTGGTTTGATGTGCGCATTAGGAGCTTAAAAGGGCAAAACTCAGCCAAAACATTTGAGTCCTGGTTGCCCAACAGTTTCCATGTTGTCTGTAATTTGCTCACACTCTCTGTTCTGGCCACCACTGGCATAACACACTCTCTCATTTATCATCCTGGAGACTATGGCTTCTCTGTACCAGTCTGTCTCAGCACCACCCGCTTCTCTCGCTTTCTCTAGAACTGCCTCTTGTTGCTCTATCTATGTATCTATCTATCTATCTCTGTCTCTGTCTCTCTCTCTCTCTCTCTCCCACGCTCTCTCAATTCCCTCTCCCTGTCGTTTTTAGCCCTCCCCTCTGTTTTTCTCACACTTTCTAACCCTCTTTAATTAATGTTGGTCATTAAAGAAGTTCAGGCCTATTAACTTGTGGTCATTAGTCAGTACAGTTGGAATGTCCCAAATTTTTTCAACATAAAGTCTCCAATTATGACCGCTGAGCTTTTGTTCTCTGAACTTCTCTTGATTTGACACAGGCTGGCTTGTTTGTAGGAAAACTGTTATGTGTTGAAAATAAGTCTGTGCGTGTGTGTGTGTTTGAGAGAGCATCCCAGCTGAGGGGAATGGAGTGTTTAGAAGGAAAACACTGCGTCTGATTATGACTCTCAACCCCTCTAGAGACTCTGCTTTGGAAATCCTCCGTTTTTTTCTCCCTGTCATGTTTCTCTCATGGGCTTCCTAGACAGATGAGTTGTGGTCCAAGGGAAATTCCCTAATCCTATCTGGGCAGGGATTCCCTGTTTAAGGAAAAATATATTTTTTGAGGGATGAATGGAGAGATGGAAGGAGGATGGAGAGATGGAAGGAGGAGGGTAAAGGGAGTGGAGGATGAAGGGTGCTTGGCTACGGGGAAGGTGGATGACAGTGAAGAGGGGCATGGAGATTAATGTGGTCTTGCTCTGTGATGACTACCTCATACAAGGATGGGATCCCTCCATAGAGATTAGTGTTGTGATTGTTTTCACAGCCCTCGTCTGTCCACTGCAGTGCTAACGTGCTTGTCCGTCATTCAGGTTTGTTACGGGCCTCTGGCTCTGTATTTTGTACTGACGTGAAGCGTTATAGCTCATAACATAAAAACAGAAAATGGACCACACAAGCTTTACCCCGTATTTGTAATGCTAGTAAAACAGTTTTATGTATTTTCATTTTAAGAGTTTTTTTTTGTTAACACAAAATGCATGTTGGTAGTGATTACAGGGGGGACACTGGGGATATGCTTTTACACATCTTGTACAAAGGGTCTCGCCTTTGCGTTGAGGGAAGTTGACAATAGAAAGCAAACAAATTCAACATGTGTTTTTGGTTGACCCAATACTGAGTGCCTGGACCGTTCTCTTTTTTCATCTCTTCAATGCGTTCTGATATGTTTGTCCTTGAAAGGGAAATGTCATTCTTCACAAGTCCTCTGCGCTGTAAAAATGTCATCCATGCTGTTTAATCGCTACTTACCATCAGAACCTGTCACACAATATACTTTGTGGCTGAGTGACTGTGGTGAGGGGTACGACAGTCGGTACTGAGTTTAACCCTCTGCACTATCCCTGTTTTATTTCACAACAGTCACAGTGATTAGTACTGAGACATATCACAGAGAAGAGAAGCCCCTAAAGTCAGAGAGAGAGAGAGAGAGAGAGAGAACTACGGCTGCATCTGAAATAGCACCCTATTCCCTAAATAGTATACTACCTGTGGGCCCTGGTTGATTAACCTATGGGCCCTGGTCAAAAGTAGTGCACTAGGCCTATATAGTGTATAGGGTGTCATTTTGGATGCGCCCCTAGAGAGAGAGACTGAG
Source organism: Coregonus clupeaformis (assembly GCF_020615455.1). Classification (NCBI taxonomy): domain Eukaryota; kingdom Metazoa; phylum Chordata; class Actinopteri; order Salmoniformes; family Salmonidae; genus Coregonus; species Coregonus clupeaformis. Next base: position 214,365 of record NW_025534223.1, on the reverse strand, counting down.
CATTTCCAGCTGGCTGCAGAACAGACCCTCCCAGAGGCCTGCTGTCTAAACTCCCCAGGGCCATGAACTTACTGTCAGTAACCAGGAAGTGGACTTTTATGGCATCCCCTGAAAACTACAGGATGGGTTACAGTACCAGCATGTGTTGTTCAGAGTGCTGAACACTTCTCTGTTATTTTACAGCAACTGCAGCCATGGAGGTTTTAAGAGAGTCAGATCCCGTTCAAGTCATTGATTAGCTTGATAAGTTAATTTTATTTTCTCACAGACACATTTCTTGCCAATAATCACATGAGCGACCTTTCATGTGGTCCCCGATCCTTTCCTCTGTTAGTGTTGACAGAGATCTGAGCACACACACGCATGCCGGCACGCAGATCTGAGCACACACACGCATGCCGGCACGCACGTACGCACGCACACACCAAAAATGACAGTCATTGCATTGCGTCTAGTCAGACCACAGATGGATTAGCTCTGCACGTTTTTATGCTTTGTGTTGTGTGTGTTTTTATAATACTGATTAATTCTGAGACTGCAGACACATTCTTCTCCGGTGCTCATGTTTCATCAGAGTAAAAGCTTGCTGCATTTGGCATGGCTCAACAATAGCAGACTGTATACATAAAATTCAGGGCTTGTGAGTTGGAATATCCCATAGACATGGAACTCAATTCAATAAAATTCAAGTATAAATGGGACGCATCGATTTTTCTTGGTTTTTCGATCGAGGCATTTGTTTCAAAACAGTGTCAGACAGTGGTTGACTAACCATTGAATGGAGATCTGCGGACTGGCATCTGGCACACATTGCCATGATTTGTGAACTGATTTCAGTACCACACATACAGACATCTGTTATCGTGCACTGTTGTTTTTCTATTATTTACATTTACATTTACATTTACGTCATTTAGCAGACGCTCTTATCCAGAGCGACTTACAAATAGGTGCATTCACCTTATAGCCAGTGGGATAACCACTTTACAATTATTATTATTATTATTTTTTATTTTTTTTTGGGGGGGGGGTAGAAGGATTATTATTATGCTCAGTTGTTTTGACATGCTTCTATATGTCTGTCTCTGTACACTTTGGGCTTCACAATGTTGTGTGAAAGAGGCTTTATCAATATTCTAGTTAGGATTCAACCCCAAATGACTGGCCCCTATACTTTCAGTCTTAAACCTTAAGTCTAACTCCTAAACTAAGCAGAATCCCTACAGTTTTCTTTTAACACATACATTGCCTAATGCCTGATATTATGAGTAATCATCACTCAATGATGTAATGACCAGGGGCGGTGTGTTCATTAGGGCGATATGGGCGACGCACTGCCAAACGGGAAAAGGAAGGGATTTTTTTTCTAATCAATTATATCACGGCAACAGTAGTTATCAGTGTTCTAATCTAGACGTCTGATCTGCCACTAAATGTCCAATCAGGCTAAAGTCGTGCTTCAAATGGCCCCGCCCCTTTTGGGGCGATTTCAGTCAGGTAGAAAATCGCCCAGGAGTCTCTCATAGACTATCATGTAAAATCTTTTTTTTTCAAATATCAGAGCTTTCAATACAATCTCTATGGGTTTCTGAGGGCTTGCACTTACGCGCTTTCGTCATACGTAACATAACCATGAACGTAACTAAGAAAAGAGCGGGTAGCAGCGTCAATCAATTCACGTACTACTATCAAGATGGCTAATGTTCAGTGCAACTCGATTGTCTCTTTGAAAGAAGTTCACATCAAAGACCATTCAAAACGAGCTACTGGAGTGTATGCTAGCGGTCATGAGGGAACATATTGTGGAGGAGGTGAAGTCGGCGAACTTCGTAGGTATCCAAGCTGACGAGACCACGGATGTTTCTACACAGACACAGCTGGTGCTTGTGCTGAGGTACATAGATAGCAACCACAAAGTGCAGGAGCACTTTTTTGAGTTCCTTCCCATCTCGGAATCAACCTCAGTCTCAATCGCCAGTGTGCTTTTGGAGAGACTGAACGGTCTTTTTGCCGACGACGAGAAAGTCAAACTGTGGTGCACTGGCACTGTACCAGGTTCTCATGAGCTACAACCTCCAGGAGACGTTCTCTGAGACTGTGACTCTGTTGAACATCCTCATAACTACTCCCATGACAACAGCTGAAGCTGAGAGATGTTTCTCAACTTTGACACGAGTTAAGACATTCCTGCGAAATTCAATGGGCCAGGAACGTCTGAATGCACTGGCCATGCTTTCCATGGAGAGGGAACTAGTCCTCAGCATGCCTGATTTCAATGAGAAAGTCATTGACCGCTTTGCTGCATTGAAAGAGAGAAGAGAACAGTTTCAGTACAAGTAATGTAGCCTCTCTCTCTCTTTGTCCCTCACTGTCTGTCTCTTTAACACACACACGCCCAAATCAGTTCACCGTTGATGTTGTTTAAAATAGTTATTTTTCATTTTAAAAAAAGTAAAAAAATAATAATAATCTGTTCATGTTCATTTTTACAAATCTATACAATTGGCCAGAATATGGTTGTTCATATTTACAAATCTATACAATTGGCCAGAATATGGTTGTTCATTTTTACAAAGCCATACAGATAGCTGTGTTTACCTTTTCTATAAATTATTTTCAAATTCTGTTTTCAGGCAAAATGTCTATCACTGTTCATTTTCACAAATCTATACAAGAGGGCAGAATATGGAAGTCTATAAAAATTTCTTATTACCAATAACTTGCATCAATGTTTTCAGTAGCCTCTATCAAAAGCTCCTGCTTGCTTGTTGTGAATTATGCTCAGGTGCACATATTTCCAATTCAACCATGAGGCAAAAAATGTGGTAAAAGCTCTTGTTGATCCTGCAATCTGAACAAATACCAAGATGCTGTATTTTCAGCTGATATTTCATTTGTTTATGGAAATGCATATTGTTTATGCAGTGTTGAGGAATGTGAAAGAACACCCTTGATTATTTTTACTGTGATAACTTATTTTGCTTTTGTAAGCCAACACTTTTGAGATCAGTCAATAAATGCTTCTGGCATTGACTTATATGCTGCCCCTGTCTTCATGTTGTTGCTGGACATATATTTTTTTAAATGTGTGTAGGTCACCTAAATCATCAGAAAAATTGCCCCCCCTGAGAATTTTTTCAGGAGCCGCCACTGGTAATGACCCTGCATAATGGTTCCACCACTGGCATTCTGGCCTTACGCTCCACAGAGCTTATTTATAATCTGTTGAGGCTGAATTCTGCTTCTGATCATTAATTAGTGCAGTACATTTGATTAACAGCCAGGCCCTGCAGTTGTACCCCTGTTAACATGAGAAACCAGCTAGCTATAAAGCCCATAATGTGAAACTGTTCCTATGTACAGTGAAACAGCTGCGTGGGATTTGTGGTTCCCTTGTGTAGAGCGGTGTGGGGGGGGGCAGTGTAGTGACATACGGCCACTTACAACAATGTCAGCAGAGAGTATAGTGTACAGTGCCTTGGAAAAGTATGTAATTTAAATAGATTTTTATTTGGATTTCATGTAATGGACAAACACAAAATAGTCAAAATTGGTGAAGTGGAATGAAAAAAAGTACTTAAATAAAATAAAAAAAATATATAAAATAAATAACAGAAAAGTGGGGAGAACAAGTATTTGATACACTGCCGATTTTGCAGGTTTTCCTACTTACAAAGCATGTAGAGGTCTGTAATTTTTATCATAGGTACACTTCAACTGTGAGAGACAGAATCTAAAACAAAAATCCAGAAAATCACATTGTATGATTTTTAAGTAATTAATTCGCATTTTATTGCATGACATAAGTATATGTATTCACCCCTTTTGCTATGAAGCCCATAAATAAGATCTGGTGCAACCAATTACCTTCAGAAGTCACATAATTAGTTAAATAAAGTCCACCATGAAGACCATGGAGCGCTCCAAACAGGTCAGGGACAAAGTTGTGGAGAAGTACAGATCAGGGTTGGGTTATAAAAAAAAAAATCTGAAACTTTGAACATCCCACGGAGCACCATTAAATCCATTATTTAAAAAAGGAAAGAATATGGCACCACAACAAACCTACCAAGAGAGGGCCGCCCACCAAAACTCACGGACCAGGCAAGGAGGGCATAAATCAGAGAAGCAACAAAGACACCAAAGATAACCCTGAAGGAGCTGCAAAGCTCCATAGCGGAGTTTGGAGTATCTCTCCATAGGACCACATTAAGCCGTACACTCCACAGAGCTGGGCTTTATGGAAGAGTGTCCAGAAGGAAGCCATTGCTTAAAGAAAAAAATAAGCAAACACGTTTGGTGTTCGCCAAAAGACATGTGGGAGACTCCCCAAACATATGGAAGAAGGTACTCTGGTCAGATGAGACTAAAATTGAGCTTTTTGGCCATCAAGAAAAACGCTATGTCTGGCGCAAACCTAATACCTCTCATCACCCCTAGAACACCATCCCCACGGTGACGCATGGTGGTGGCACCATCATGCTGTGGGGATGTTTTTCAACGGCAGGGACTGGGAAACTGGTCAGAATTGAAGGAATGATGGATGGCGCTAAATACAGGGATATTCTTGAGGGAAACCTGTTTCAGTCTTCCAGAGATTTGAGACTGGGACGGAGGTTCACCTTCCAGCAGGACAGGGATGTAGCTCAGTTGATAGAGCATGGCGTTTGCAACGCCAGGGTTGTGGGTTCGTTTCCCACGGGGGGCCAGTATAAAAAAAAAAAAGATGTAATCACTAACTGTAAGTCGCTCTGGATAAGAGCGTCTACTAAATGACTAAAATGTAAAAATGTAAAATGACAATGACCCTAAGCATACTGCTAAAGCAACACTCGAGTGGTTTAAGGGGAAACATTTAAATGTATTGGAATGGCCTAGTCAAAGACCAGACCTCAATCGAATTGAGAATCTGTGGTATGACTTAAAGATTGCTGTACACCAGCGGAACCCATCCAACTTGAAGGAGCTGGAGCAGTTTTGCCTTGAAGAATGGGCAAAAATCCCAGTGGCTAGATTGGCCAAGCTTATAGAGACATACCCCAAGAGACTTGCAGCTGTAATTGCTGCAAAAGGTGACTCTGCAAAGTATTGACTTTGGGGGGTGAATAGTTATGCACGCTCAAGTTTTCTGTCTTATTTATTTTTTGTTTCACACACAAAAAATATTTTGCATCTTTAAAGTGGTAGGCATGTTGTGTAAATCAAATGATACAAACCCCCCAAAAATCCATTTAAATTCCAAGTTGTAAGGCAACAAAATAGGAAAAATGCCAAGGGGGGTGAATACTTTCGCAAGCCACTGTATGTAGTCTGCTTGGACAGAAGCCCCTATGTACTGTTACAGTGCATTCGGAAAGTATTCAGACCCCTTAACTTTTTACACATTTTGTTACGTTACAGCCTTATTCTAAAATGTATTAAATAAATAAAAATCCTCATCAATCTACACACAATACCCCATAATGACAAAGCGAAAACAGGTTTTTAGAATGTATATTAAAAAAAAAACGTATTTACGTAATTATTCAGACCCTTTGCTATGAGACTCAAAATTGAGCTCAGGTGCATCTTGTTTCCATTGATCATCCTTGTGATGTTTCTACAACTTGATTGGAGTCCACCTGTGGTAAATTCAATTGATTGGACATGATTTGGAAAGGCACACACCTGTGTATATATAAGGTCCCACAGTTGACAGTGCATGTCAGAGCAAAGACCAGGCCATGAGGTCGAAGGAATTGTCAAAGAGCTCCAAGACAGGATTTTGTCCAGGCACAGATCTGGGGAAGGGTACCAAAAAATGTATACAGCATTGAAGGTCCCCAAGAACACAGTGGCCTCCATCATTCTTAAATGGAAGTTTGGAACCACAGAGACTCTTCCTAGAGCTGGTCGCCCGGCCAAGCTGAGCAATCGGGGGAGAAGGGCCTTGGTCAGGGAGGTGACCAAGAACCCGATGGTCACTCTGACAGAGCTCCAGAGTTCCTCTGTGGAGATGGGAGAACTTTCCAGAAGGACAACCATCTCTGCAGCACCCCACCAATCAGGCCTTTATGGTAGAGTGACCAGACGGAAGCCACTCCTTTGTAAAATGCACATGACAGCCTGCTTGGAGTTTGCCAAAAGGCACCTAAAGGACTCAGACCATGAGAAACAAGATTGTCTGGTCTGATGAAACCAAGATTGAACTCTTTGGACTGAATGCCAAGCGTCATGTCTGGCGGAAACCTGGCACCATCCCTACGGTGAAGCATGGTCGTGGCAGCATCATGCTATGGGGATGTTTTTCAGTGGCAGGGACTGGGAGACTAATCAGGTTTGAGGGAAAAATGAACGGAGCAAAGTACAGAGAGATCCTCTAGAGCGTTCAGGACCTCAGACTGGGGCGAAGGTTTACCTTCCAACATTACAATGACCCTAAGCACACAGCCAAGACAACCCAGGAGTGGCTTCGGGACAAGTCTCTGAATGTCTTTGAGTGGCCCAGCCAGAGCTTGGACTTGAACCCGATCGAACATCTCTGGAGAGACCTGAAAATAGCTGTGCAGCGACGGTCCCCGTCCAACCTGACAGAGCTTAAGAGGATATGCAGAGAAGAATCTCCCCAAATACATTTAAGAAATTTAGCAGACACTCTTATCCAGAGTGACTTACAGTTAGTGAGTGCATACATTTTCATACTGGTCCCCCGTGGGAATCGAACCCACAACCCTGGCATTGCAAGCTCCATGCTCTAACAACTGAGCTACACGGGATGTGTCAAGATATAGAGTCATACCCAAGAAGACTTGAGGCTGTATATATATATAGGATCTTCATTTGATCGCCCTGTTGCAGGATAACTTGCTGGCTATAAGGTGAATGCACCTATTTGTAAGTCGCTCTGGATAAGAGCATCTGCTAAATGACGTAAATGTAATAACTTTCCCGCAATGCAGGAATTGTTTTTATTTGTAGTGTATTTGTGGTTTAAAAAGGCTTCTGAAGTTTGCAATGTCCACTTTGAAATTTCAGATTTGATTTTCCCTTACAAAAAAATTATCCACACCTACAAAAATGCCCATTAATTATAATCCACATAATAATTCACATTTCCTGTTGCTGCAGGATTATTTTCCTGCTGTAGCAAACTGGCTCAAATTAAGATCCTACATCTGTATAACATTCCCATTCTGTAACTCCAACCCCTGAGTTGTTCCCCATAGATCAGCTTGGCACAAGCTTGGCAGCGTCCCTGTTGACACTGGTTAGCTGAAGCTTATTTTTTTCATTATGCAAATCTTTTTTTTTCTGTGGTATAAACTTTCAGCTGGTTATCTCATTGCCTGAATGGACTGGTCCATCCTTCTTAATACAGAGCAGTGTTAATATTACTAAAGCAACGAGGGTGAAGTGGTTAGTTTAGCAGTATTTAGCCTGTTGGTTTTGTATGAAGTGGTTAGTTTAGCAGTATTTAGCCTGTTGGTTTTGTATAAAGTGGTTATTTTAGCAGTATTTAGCCTGCTGGTTTTGTATGAAGTGGTTATTTTAGCAGTATTTAGCCTGCTGGTTTTGTATGAGAGCGACTTAACTTGAACTTCCTTTTGAAAGACTGCTTCTAAAAGCTTATGTAGGTCAGCTGTGGGAGATGTAGTCAGGCTCCTGGGTTCAGACTACTGTCCTATTTAAGGGAACGCTCCACCTTGAAGTGACATTAACTGTTATGTCCAGACTATAACTTTCTCTTTGAAAGCTAATACAGACATTGAGAGCCCAGTTTGAAGTTTTCATTAGCCTTTTTTTCTCCTTGCCCCTGTGATTTCGAAGAATGTCCCTGTGTTGAATTTGGCGTTTGCGAGGCTCTCTCTGGAAAAGTGTGGTAATCCATGGATGTCTGTTGATTTTTCTAATTGGCGATGTGGTTCTACTCTGACATGGGGAAAGTACACCAGGATGTATGAGCTGTAAGGAGATAGGCTCAGTGGTGGTCAAAGTCTCATGTCAACATAGACAGAGCATAAAAACAACCATATTTTATTTTCTACTTTATAGAAATTCTATGGATGAAACAGAGCAGCCCAGTTAAGAAAGGCAGTTTATTTTTCAAGTTCCACCAGTACGCTTCTTCAACTGGAAAACACTATCACTCTAGCTACCCTAAGTGAAAAATGGCAAGGACATGTTTTTTTTTATAAAAAAGGAACAGAACTTCTGCTTTTATTATTGAAACTAGATACAGGAATGAAAGTATGTTTGAAAAAACAACAGTACAGTTTCATGTGACAAACATTTTCCATACAAAATAAGCATAAAAACACTGATCTGCAAGCGCATGGAGCCAAAAGTGTATTTCTGTACAAAACTAAGAAATCATTCAACAGGACTCCTCTCTGTACCATTTATCAAGGCTACTAAGAAGAAAAGATGTCTCTCTTATTTTCCAACATGATATAATACAATGTGTTGTATCAGAGGTTGTAAAATGTTGCCAGAGGAACACTGAGAAGTATGAATGGTCGCTTTAAGGGACGTGTCTTTGCAAAAGTTAGTTGAAAAAATACTTTCTCTCCATATACATATAAATACATTTATGCTGTGCAAATTGCAAGTGTAAAGACCTCCCATGCATTGCCACCCCATATATCAGGGCTACTGAAGGAGAAATATTGGTTTGGTACAAGACCTCCTCTGTGTGTATGAGTTTGTGGATGTGTGTTTGCGTGTGTGCTTATTTTCCTATGCTTGTTTTTGATTTTAGGTGACAGCGAGGGGAAAATGCAGGTGCACCATGCGCCATAGCTCGGTCAACATTCATACAATGAACGTTACTGGCACAGGAGATTGGTGGCACCTTAATTGGGGAGGACGGGCTCGTGGTAATGGCTGTAGCGGAATTAGTGGAATGTTATCAAATACATCAAATACATGGTTACCATGTGTTTGATGCCATTCCATTTACTCTGTTCCAGCCATTATTATGAGCCAGCCTCCACTGGTTACAGGATATGTGTGAGAGTGGACTTCATGTTAATATATACAGCATTATCTTCTCTGAAGGTGTATTATGAACTAGGGCTGGATTCAACTTGTAGATTTAGAGATTGCGCGATCGAAATGTAAAGGTCATTTCCGATTGAGCCGACATATGCAGCGTTTACCATGAATGCAGTCTCCACTAACACGGGAATGTTGCCGTAACGCTGAACTTCAGTGATACGGATTGAATAGAACCCTAAGACTGACCAATCTATGGAACAATTATTGCACCATGAATCAGTCACTGAATGAAACCATGAAATTCTGTCAGGTTGTCTGAAACTCTACAACTCGTACTGTACAGCAGAAGCGTTGCATTATAACCCATTTCCTAGAACTCGGAACATGGCATCAAACACTTTGATAAATAATATTATACACGTTATCAAAATAAGTTTCAGGGAGCCAGCTTCCCATTATTTCAATAAAAATTATATCTACTGTATGCTTGTTACCTCACACTGTTTGTTAGAAGTTTCTCCATCTATCTCATACTATGTTGTTTTTATCAGTTTGCCTTTTTGTCATGTTTGATAAATAAGATGAGATAAAGCTATTACATATGGACATAATATTTCCCTGACACGTAGATCATGTACACGTTTTTACATGGCTGTGGTTCAGAGGCGGCTGGATGGGGGATATGTAGCATCCAGAGACTGATGGGATGCGTGGAAGGACCCCTCCTGCCACCTACCTAGACGGTTTTATATTTATATTCTTCGGGCTTCTCCACAGACAGCTTTGGGGGGTCCTACCATTTGCCAGGAATGGGCGTTCCACACTCGTACCATGACACGTAGGTGACGTGAGAGTTCCGTCCTATCTGACCAAAGTTGACAGGCTCTTGTCTCATAGCCCTGTAATACCCTGTATGTGACAGACAAAATGAAGTGAGGGGCGGAACTTTGAGTCATTTTAGACATTGTGAAAATGTAGTTGTTTTCAAGCATGGATATTAAGCATATTCTTAACAGGTTCGCATTTCAACAATTCAATGATAGATCTGTCGTTGATGTAGCCTGTACCTTCTCTTGCTGGCAGCTGGTCAGCCATGACTTGGTTTCCTGTCCTTCCATCGAGGAACGAGTCTACAAACTGACAGTGGTCCTCACCATGGCCAGTCTGGTCCCCAATGTTGTAAAATTTACCTGTAAAGTTATTAGGGATAAAAGTTGTCAAAGGGGATGGCAATTTAAACTGAGCAACAGTACTGTTCTGTACTGTACTGTACTATAGACATTGAGTGCCGGAAGCAGAACTGACCGTTGAGAGAATCACTCAGATAGATCTTGTATCGGAGGGAGTTGCAGAGCTGAATGCCCACAAACTTGCGGTACCAGGTCCTCTTCACGTACTGCTTGCCATTGCACTCCGAGTACGAGTCTGTCTTGAAGGGGAACTGGGTCCAGATGGCATCTTTTCCTACAGGAAAGAGTTAACAGAATATTAGAACGTGGAATATCAAAGGCATGAAGCATGAAACAAAGATAACAATTAAGAAAATAGAGCTGTGTCGAATCCTAAATGTATATATGCATTCCCAATCAAAGTTGTCTTTTTAGTGCATCACAGCCTTTTACTACTGATGAAATGAAAGGGAAAATAAAAATCTCTCCATTCATTTAGCTGTGTAAATGTTTGGTCTGGCTGTGAGTTGGGTGTGGAAGAAGTGAGCTCATAGATATTGGATGGAGAGCAGTGTACTGCTACACTGGGGCACTGTGGCCTGAGTCTCCACAGACTCTCCCTGTGCCAGGCATTAGATCATCCATTCATTCAGCCTGGTGGAATATGTCACCTGGGACCGGTGCTCAGGACAGACCGTAGAGAAGACTGGGGGGCTTACCTGAGACATTCTCACTCACACGTGGGTCCGCTGCAGGACGGAGGGATGGAGGGATGGAGGGAAAGAGGCAGAGAGAGATGTGAGTTAGTAAGTGCTTTCAAATGTCCTCTTCTCAGAATAGACTGTACAAATGGTTCCGAAATGATTTTTTTATAACAAGTTGGTGATTCTCCAAAATAAAAGACCACAAAACCACACGCCCTGTAGCAAAGCCATACAAAATCTACGGCAAGTAATTTAGTCGACTTGATCCTGAGTCTTTGGCACTGGAGAGCCAGTGTGGTACGGTAGTGTGAGGCTCCAGGAGGCCCCGAGGGCAAATCATCTGCTTTCAAACTCCTCATCATCTTTCACATAGAGGGTAAGCCTTTGTGGGCCAATGAGGCCCAGCGGTGAGGTCCTTCCAGTAACACAAAAATGACCTGATTCACTACTCGCCATGTATTTATGATACACTGTTGTATCAGTGAGTTTGGTTGAGTGTGCTGTGAGCTGCTATGCAGGATGAGGGAGAGCTGGCAGCCGGACACCACCCCAGGGGTTGGAGGCACTTTACATGGAGAGGCAGCAGCCAATGTTATGGAAATAGAGGGGCCATGCTGAAATCATTAGGTTAATAACAGCTAGTTAATTACAGACCCCTACACCGGTAAGTGGTGGATCGCCAGACATGACTGGAGCTGGCAGACGAGGCTGTGTGTTCGTACGTTTGTACGTGCATATGTTAGTGGATGCTTATTTGTTTGTTTAACACCAAATGCCTGACCTAGTCAACAGATGGCCCATGCCAAAGGCCAGATGTGGCTCTTGAGCTTTTAACTGGCTCCTGAATAGGTAATGGTGTAAGTCAGCGATTCAACAAAACAACCAATTACCAAGTTCTTGTGTCGTTTAATGAGGTGTGTTAGTGCTGGGCTAGGAAGTTTTTTTGGCCCATACTGTACCTGATTCGGTGTTGAAGGACACAGGCTCACTGGGTGGCCCCGCTCCAAGCTCGTTCTTGGGTTTCACTTTGAACTCGTAGCTGTGAGGTAAGAGCAGGAAGTGTCACTATCAGAAGGTCTCACAGCGATCATCCAACCGACTCGCTCCAGATTCTAATTTCCGCTCCATTTCCAATTGCAAGCAATCATTTCCACAGAATCAGATTTTCCTCTAATCCTCACAGCGTTTAAAGTGAACACGGTATCTTGATGGAAACGTGGTGTATTCTTGTTCAGCCTTGTGTTACAGCAAGGACAAATGAGGCTCTAGTATTGCCTCCCTATCTATCTCTTCTCCAGACAGTGCAGTCCAGAGAGCCAGGAGAGCCAGAGAGTCCCTTCCACTAATGTCTCCTCCATATGAGATGTTCAGACACAGCGATTGGTCCACCACGTGCCAGCAGCCTCAGCGGCCTCAGCTCACAGGAAGCCCTGGTTTATATTCTATCACTTCTTTAATGTCAAATAGTCCCATATTCAGGCTTCATTAAAAACCTAGGGAGCATAGCGGCCCTCCTCTGCTCACCTTCCTTCTCCAACTACACCAGAGAGAAGTGCAGGTCCTGATCTTAACCAGACGTAGCTAGCTAGCTAATCCTTCTGACAAAAGTAGTAATAATACAATTAATAATTCAAATGCTGTATTATTTCCATGAACGAAAGCCTTTCAGAATGTTTAAGTTTCACAAACATTTACATTTTAGTCATTTAGCAGATGCTCTTATCCAAAGTGACTTACAGTAGCGAGTGCATGCATTCTCATACTTTTTCAAAGCACTGAAAAAAGCTACCATCTGAGGACTGAGAGAGAGCATAGCCAGAGTGAATACAATGTGTTGTATCAATCTGAGACACAAAGATGATGTGTTATATACCTGCTCTCTGGTTTGAGGTTCTCCACTGCAGTGTGAGTCTGGTTGGTGGTCAGGATGGAGACCTGAGTACCATCTGGTCCCTTCGTCGTGGAGATGACCTCATATTCTACAAGACAACCAGGAAATCACTGTTCAATTCAAGAATTCACCAAGTATCCAGGTATTCAGAGTAACACTTTGCAATGTATGTAGCTATGCATTTGCATTGTAGTTGGAGCACATAGACGGGTACAGTGTCCCACTCTCCCCACCTGTTGTGTCGTTGTCAGTCTTCTCCCAGTCTAGAATGATGAAGGAGGGGCATCCCTCCACCGTTACCACGGTGAGGTTGGAGGGCGGAGACTTGGGCGGGGCGGTCACGTTTGTCTGCCCGCCCTCCTCCTCTGGGAAGTAGTTGAGAGAGGAGGTGATGGAACAAGGCTCGTCTGGTTTCTTGTCCGTCTTGTAGACCACATGGGGTGCTTAAGGAAGAGAGATATCACGTTTAATGGATCCCTGCGCTACTGGTTCAAAACAACCATTTAGTAACTTAGTATTTTCTGCTGGGGACAACAGAAGTCCATGATAGTTACAAGGAGTTTATTTTTATTTTTACTTACCAACAAAACGTTTCTTTCCCAATGCGTCCACGTCAGAGGCTGGCAAGGAGCTGAATAATGAAGAGTTCACCCAGGTTTCAAACCAGATGTCTGTGAGAGGATGAGAAAAAAACAAGGAGATGCTTTAGAGCTCCACAAGACAAATGTAAGGCTCGTCCTCACACGGGGCACCAGTAAAGTAGGTTTTCTTCTTAAGACGTCATTTAGCTCTGGACAGTGAACAGTCATACCATTGACTGATGGTGCGGTCGTTGTTGTGTGTCTGCGTTCTTGCTTGGCAGGTTTAGACGTCACTGATGGAAACTTCTTCAAAATGGAGGCCTTGTCTGTTTGCTTCAAAACATTCAGCTTGTCTGTAGAGAACAGAGAGTTTGGCAAAGCACGTTGTTTTTCATGGCTTTCTAAAATGTTTCTATATTTGCTTAGAGGAAAAGTGCCTTTCGAGGTTGTAAACATAAGCTCAGCCAAATGACAAACTTTCTGATGACAAAATACCCTTTCACTAATAGCTGGTGTATAATGGAGTTTTGGAACTGGTGTGTACACCAACATTTCAAGCAGTGGATGATATATAAACCAACTAGACCTTACCCATATCACCAGGTTTGCCAACCAGGTTGGTCTTTTTGTTGACAGGAATGGATGGACGAGATCCTGAAAAATAGAAATCAAAGGAAACAACAGTCAATCACATAATCACTAAACATTAGAATGTCTGAGATAACCATTTCTTTGTCTCTCTGATGGTGTTATTTGCCTTGAAGAGGTCATCTTAAATGAAAAACTATGTAACACTCTTTCGCCGCCACTTGTAGAATAACCCAAATACCTTCACCATTGTTGACACAATTCAGCAATATCTAGAGAAATCCTACAGCAGGATTTCATCACGTATCTGACATCCGCCATCTGTCATACACTCTTAGAAAAAAAGGGTTCCAAAAAGGTTAAAGGGGTTCTACATGGATCTCAAAAGAGTTCAACCTGGAACCAAAAAGGGTTCTCCTATGGGGACAGCCGAATAACCCTTTTAGGTTCTAGATAGCACCTTTTTTCTGAGCGTGTACATCATACTGATGACCATAATTATTTTGGCATTTATGCCTGGGAGGAACTCTATATGGACTGTATAAATAAATGGATGGGAAAACCCCATATCCTACGCCCAATGAACCTTAAAACATGAACAATCCTACATAATTCCTTGAGGTTTTACACATGTTCTGAAAGTTACCCAGAACTAGATGCTTAACCTGTTGCCAATTAGCGCTGTTGCATTGAGGCCAAATTCTTGACAATCAAGGAATTGTTCCCAATCCATAAGAAAATATGATAAATGCAAACCCTCAGTACATGAAAGCTGGTGTAGTTCTGAAACATTTTAGCTTGTAATATAAAGCAATATGGGTCCATTCCTTTCCATCAATTACACATGTATGAAATACTGCCAGTTTGCAGTTAGCACTGCTTTATTAAACTCTACAGTTTCTAGAAAACATGGTTCTACTTAAAAAGAAAAGCTTTCCTTAACTTTTTTCTTTCTCTCAATAGCATATGTTATACATTTATAAAACTGTAAGTCTACTGAAATCGGAGTAAGCATAGATATTTATCTGCAATGACAGTGTTCTACATAATCTTAAAACATTGCATTTTTCTAGCCACATGGAACCAGCACAGATCAAGATTACAAATGTTCAACAGGGTACAGTACATGCAGTAAAGCATGGAAAGTGCCAAGCCACCACACACAATCATTATCGACTGCTGACTTATTCTGCCTTTGCACTGTGATCTGTCTACTCATGCAAAAATATTGGTCCACTAAATCTAGTTTATACAAGCACAAATCCGTAACCAAAAGCAAATATTGAATTCCCGTAGCTGATGAAAAAGCTGATGGGAGCCGTGCTCTCCTGATTGCATGATGAGTGCTCTAAACACTGGCACCTCCACAGTGACGCACTAGCCTGTGAAGCTTATTGTTCTTCTAAAGTCAATACTTGCAATCAAGCCAGAAGCATGTGGAACCTACCCAGGAAAATATATTAAAATAACATTTGAGCCGCCCTCCAAACAAAACTTCAAGTTCATTACATGGTGGCAAGGCTATTATAGAACACTTTATTTCTTAACATGTGGTGAGAGAAAGTGCAAAGCTTGGTGAGGAACACGCCAAAATAAGGTTCTTAAAAATAAACTAACGACCTGCAGATGCAAACTTTCCAAAAAAAGGAAAGTATTTTCCAAATGCTTGGCTAAACTGAAGCCTTTGGTTGAATTCTTAGTGATGGCCGACCAGTGTTTTGATCAAAACAAGACTCTTAAAAAAATAAATATGTTTTTTACATCCAACATGGCCGACTCATGCAGACTGGGCAGAAATGATGGCGATGGGAGCTAGCGTGAGTCAGCGTGGGCGGGGCTAGCTTTGCGCTGGGTGCAGATAGACTGGAATCATGCCATTTTACCATAGAACTGGTCCTCAATGGAAAAGAAGCCTGAACGGCCCGAAACACCAGGGTTTATGTCCTCCAACAGCGAGTTGTTTGTGTTTGCTGCAGGAAAAGTACTAAGATTAATTCCTATTCCCAAACCTATTGTGTCTTCGGGGGAAATGTGGAGTGTCTGAACATATCAATGAAGATCTTTAAAAGAATCCACCTTGAGTATTCCACTGTTTTGCATTATCAATAAAGACACAACCAGTTGACCATAACATGAGACAGACCACAACCAGTTGACCATAACATGAGACAGACCACAACCAGTTGACCATAACATGAGACAGACCACAACCATACAATGAAGTATGATAATAGACCACACCAACCATAGCTCATGCTCAATGAGGACAGTACAGGACTGACATGCATACAATCATGTACAGGGTGAACCCCAACCAAAAGTGGTGGAAAAAACGTTGGAACTCCTAAAAAGATAGGTTTCTGCAGCTCTACATTGATTTGACTTTGTTCAGCTTTATAAACGGCATTACGTATATTCCAGTTTGCCAGTTTGTGACAGAGAAACAGCATTGGTTAAGTAGCTCAGCATCTGAAGAGCCTGATCTTTGAAGGCCTCTGAAACTGCTTCAGTTTCCACTTGGAAAACATGAACCGAGTTTCCCCACCACCACATTACACAGACCAAATGGGTACTAACACAGTCTTACTTCCCAAAAAGAGCAGTGATTGCTTAATACCCCTTTGATTACTCCTTGTCAAAAGCTTTTGAAGCCTGCAACAGCATTAAATCTGCAGAAGCTTGCGTTAACGGCAAGAACACCAAGACCCTTGGACAGATGGCAACACAACACATGGACAGACAGACTGACGGGCTGATGGACAGATGGATGGATGGTTGGAGAGACAGAAACATTATTGACAAACAAAAAGAATGGGTGAAGGACACCGACATGGGTTGATGATGCTGCCACAACACCAACAAACTGTATGGGTTAATGGATGAGAGACGCAGAGGAGAAATATCAGCTCTTTTTACCCATTCTCAGTCTGTTCCAAACGACTGGTTTGGGAAGGCCGGGTCCTTTGTGATGCTTACCATTGGCTGTGGAGAAGAAGAAGGACTGTTATGGAAAAAGCAGCTAGCATTGTTAGCTCAGACTTAATTATTCAGGAAAAAACAGGTTAGAGATGAATCTCCCAACAGATCTTGTGAGGAGGAAAATAAATAGGAAAAGGAGGGTGTCATATGTGATGGACCAGTGGAGAGTCCTGTAAGCGCTTCAGCCTCAAGTGAACAACACGTGTTTCCCCAAAGACAGTGGAAAGCTCTATCGTAACATGGCTGACCCGTGCTGCAACCAGAATCTACGACATGCTGACGGATCGTTCTAAAAGTAGCAGTGTCAGTGGCTTCTACAGATGGTGAGCGAGTCAATAGATAGATAGATTGGACAGCCGTGACAAATCTTGACCACGGAGGTGACAAGCTACGTCGAAGCATGACCAATCACGCTCTCCACATGTTGTGCAGGGTGAAATTAGGCACTTGAAGCCAAACCAACTCTGCAATCTTTGCCTAATCTCGATCTCTGCCTAGATATGACAACATGTGTGGTGGGTTTGGAGTAAGTACTGCACACTGGTTACACAGGGTTTGTGGGGGTAGAGGGGATTTCCAGAAAACCACAAGGAGATTACACATTAGGAGGAAGAGGAGGAAGGAAGGAGGAAGAGGAGGAAAAGGGGAGAGAGAGAGATTCCTTTACCCCCTGGTGTCCCGGAGGTCTGTGATGAGTTATTGGCCCTACGAAGAAGGGATGAGGAAGAGGAGGAGGAGGTGGAGGAGGAGGAGCTGGAGGAGGTAGAGGAGGAGGAAGAGGAGGATGGGGTATCTTGTCTTGAGCCATCAGTGAAGGGAAAGAGAGGGTTTCTGGCAGCAGGAGACTTCATGGTCCTGGCTATCAGTGTGAAGGCCGGGCCATGGGGTTTCAAATTTCTCTGCCTGTCTTGACCTAGAAAACCACAAAAATAATTATAGAACCTATTACAATGTGTAGTCTCAATGTCTGTTAAAGACAACTCTATTGTGCCATTCAGGTGTGCTGGGAGCCACGGCCCTTAGGAGAGGAATAGTGGGGTTAGTGATGATGATTCAATCAATGATCTCTCAAAGGATCTGCAGCATTCAATAGTGTAGTTTGATTGAATGCATCTACTGTGTAGTTCTTTAACATGAGCTCTTAACTCATGTTAGCCTTGTTGTTACAAGCATTGCATATTTTCTGTGTGTACTTGTAATGAATTTAGTGACGTAAACAATATTTACTATAGGATTTTTCAAGCATTTTCTTCGACGTAAAGCTTCCACAATCTTGAGGAATACAGTCATAGATGCTGCTGGGGCTCAGCATTGCAGCGTAACCATGACAGTCAGATTGTGTATGCCATGCAGATATGGATAATGCAGATAATGTGGTTGATAATGTGGTGGATGGTGCAATAAAGGGCATTCAGTCCAACTCCTGATCATGACCTGTGGACCAATGAGTCTGCATTAAAGCTGGACAACAAAACTGAAGCTGTGGACTAATGAGTCTGCATTTAAACTGGACAACAACACTGAATTGGCTAGTATTGTTAGTTAAGACTTAATTATTCAGGAAAAAACAGATTAGAGATGAATCTCCCAACAGGCCTTGTGAGGAGGAAAATAAATAGGAAAAAAAAACAGGACAAAAACAGATGTGACTTTGCGTGGAAAAGGAAAGTGTTATACAGTATGTGATGGACCAGTGGAGAGTCCTGTAAGCGCTTCAGCCTCAAGTGAACAACACGTGTTTCCCCAAAGACAGTGTAAAGCTCTATCTTAACATGGCTGACCCGTGCTGCAACCAGAATCTACGACATGCTGACGGATCTTTCTAAAAGTAGCAGTGTAAGTGACTTCTTCAGATGGTGCGAGAATCGAGAAATGGATAGATTGGACAGCCGTGACAAATCTTGACCGCGGAGGTGACAAGCTACGTCGAAGCATGACCAATCACGCTCTCCACATGTTGTGCAGGGTGAAATTAGGCACTTGAAGCCAAACCAACTCTGCAATCTTTGCCTAATCTCGATCTCTGCCTAGATATGACAACATGTGTGGTGGGTTTGGAGTAAGTACTGCACACTGGTTACACAGGGTTTGTGGGGGTAGAGGGGATTTTCAGAAAACCACAAGGAGATTACATATTAGGAGGAAGAGGAGGAAGGAAGGAGGAAGAGGAGGAAAAGGGGAGAGAGAGAGATTCCTTTACCCCCTGGTGTCCCGGAGGTCTGTGATGAGTTATTGGCCCTACGAAGAAGGGATGAGGAAGAGGAGGAGGAGGTGGAGGAGTTGGAGGAGGAGGAAGAGGAGGATGGGGTATCTTGTCTTGAGCCATCAGTGAAGGGAAAGAGAGGGTTTCTGGCAGCAGGAGACTTCATGGTCCTGGCTATCAGTGTGATGGCCGGGCCATGGGGTTTCAAATTTCTCTGGCTGTCTTGACCTAGAAAACCACAAAAATAATTATAGAACCTATTACAATGTGTAGTCTCAATGTCTGTTAAAGACAACTCTATTGTGCCATTCAGGTGTGCTGGGAGCCACGGCACTTAGGAGAGGAATAGTGGGGTTAGTGATGATGATTCAATCAATGATCTCTCAAAGGATCTGCAGCATTCAATAGTGTAGTTTGATTGAATGCATCTACTGTGTAGTTCTCTAACATGAGCTCTTAACTCATGTTAGCCTTGTTGTTACAAGCATTGCATATTTTCTGTGTGTACTTGTAATGAATTTAGTGACGTAAACAATATTTACTATAGGATTTTTCAAGCATTTTCTTCGTCGTAAAGCTTCCACAATCTTGAGGAATACAGTCATAGATGCTGCTGGGGCTCAGCATTGCAGCGTAACCATGACAGTCAGATTGTGTATGCCATGCAGATATGGATAATGCAGATAATGTGGTTGATAATGTGGTGGATGGTGCAATAAAGGGCATTCAGTCCAACTCCTGATCATGACCTGTGGACCAATGAGTCTGCATTAAAGCTGGACAACAAAACTGAAGCTGTGGACCAATGAGTCTGCATTTAAACTGGACAACAACACTGAATTGGCTAGTATTGTTAGTTAAGACTTAATTATTCAGGAAAAAACAGATTAGAGATGAATCTCCCAACAGGCCTTGTGAGGAGGAAAATAAATAGGAAAAAAAAACAGGACAAAAACAGATGTGACTTTGCGTGGAAAAGGAACGTGTTATACAGTATGTGATGGACCAGTGGAGAGTCCTGTAAGCGCTTCAGCCTCAAGTGAACAACACGTGTTTCCCCAAAGACAGTGTAAAGCTCTATCTTAACATGGCTGACCCGTGCTGCAACCAGAATCTACGACATGCTGACGGATCTTTCTAAAAGTAGCAGTGTAAGTGACTTCTTCAGATGGTGCGAGAATCGAGAAATGGATAGATTGGACAGCCGTGACAAATCTTGACCAAGGAGGTGACAAGCTACATCGAAGCATGACCAATCATGCTCTCCAGATGTTGTGCAGGGTGAAATTAGGCACTTGAAGCCAAACCAACTCTGCAATCTTTGCCTAATCTCAATCTCTGCCCAGATATGACAACATTTGTGGTTGGTTTGGAGTATGTACTGCACACTGGTTACACAGGGTTTGTGAGAGTAGAGGGGATTTCCAGAAAACCACAAGGAGATTACATAATAGGAGGAAGAGGAGGAATGAAGGAGAAGGGGGAAGAGAGAGATTCCATTACCCCCTGGTGTACCGGAGGTCTGTGATGAGTTATTGGCACTACGAAGAAGGGATGAGGAAGAGGAGGAGGAAGAGGAGGAGGAGGAGGAGGAGGTGAAGGAGGAGGAGGAGGCGGATGGGATATCTTGTCTTGAGCCATCAGTGAAGGGAAAGAGAGGGTTTCTGGCAGCAGGAGACTTCATGGTCCTGGCTATCAGTGTGATGGCCGGGCCATGGGGTTTCAAATTTCTCTGGCTGCCTTGACCTAGAAAACCACAAAAACAATTGTAGAACCTGTTACAATGAGTAGTCTCAATGTCTGTTAAAGATCATTCTGTTGTGCCATTCAGGTGTGCTGGGAGCCACGGCCCTTAGGAGAGGAATAGTGGGGTTAGTGATGATGATTCAATCAATGATCTCTCAAAGGATCTGCAGCATTCAATAGTGTAGTTTGATTGAATGCATCTACTGTGTAGTTCTCTAACATGAGCTCTTAACTCATGTTAGCCTTGTTTTTACAAGCGTTGCATGTTTTCTGTGTGTACTTGTAATTAATTTAGTGACGTAAACAATATTAACTATTGGATTTTTCAAGCATTTCTTTTGTCGTAAAGCTTCCACAATCTTGAGGAATACAGTCATAGATGCTGCTGGGGCTCAGCAGTGCAGCGTAACCATGACAGTCAGATTGTGTATGCCATGCATATATGGATAATGCAGATAATATGGTTGATAATGTGGTGGATGGTGCAATAACGGGCATTCAGTCCAACTCCTGACCTGTGGATCAATGAGTCTGCATTAAAGCTGTACAACAACACTGAAGCTGTGGACCAATGAGTCTGCATTAAAGCTGTACAACAACACTGAAGCTGTGGACCAATGAGTGTGCATTAAAGCTGTACAACAACACTGAAGCTGTGGACCAATGAGTCTGCATTAAAGCTGTACAACAACACTGAAGCTGTTGACCAATGAGTGTGCATTAAAGCTGGACAACAACACTGAAGCTGTGGTCTGAGAGGATGGTGACACAATGGACAGCAGACAGACAGTGGAGTGTACATAGACCAGCTGAGGCAAAACACAGTGAGGGCATTCGTACAATGAGGTCATCGTTACCCAAGTTATTATTATTGGCTTTCTCACTGCCCAGGGCGTGTGTCAGCAGTGATGCTCCTTCCTGTGATTCACTGAAAGCTGTGTGGGGAAAAAATGGTTTTATCTGTTTCTGGAGGGTTGGGTTACAGTGGTTTGTAGAGAAATTCAAGATGGCGCTTCCTTGCCTATCTGTTACTCGGCAGTACTCTCAAAGACTACCCATTGAGGTAAAGGAAAACAAAGGATTCCTGCCTCACTTCATAAAAAGTTCAAATCTCCCTAATAGCTTTAGATACCAGTAAGTCTTTCGGTTTCAGTAAACATCTAGGCGTTTGCTCCGAAAAGAGTTAGGCATTTTAAATAACTTATATTTGAGGGGTACCAGAGTATACTCTGATGCCCTTAACATGACATCACAGACTCTGCAAAAGAAGGGGAAGGTTAAAGAGAGTTGAAAGGTGGAAATTACCAGAGGAAGGGTTATGTGGCTTCTCTGTGGCGCTAGTAGGTCCCCTGGGTTGGGTCTTTCCCTGTTGCTTTTCACCATGTGGAGAGGGGTTGTTAGGGACAGGGGTGGCAGAGGAGGTACTGGGGGTTTTGGTGGGCAGGAGTTGGGGGGAGGCAGGAGGGAGGTCCACGAGATGAGAGGAAGCATTTCTAATACTGTTTCCTCCGTCTGGGTGAGAGAGAAGAGAGAGGTATACTTTGATTATGGGGACTGGAAACTATGGAGTCACATAAGGACGTACCTTATGGAACATTTTGATGCCCAATTGTTGCGGTCAATATCAACAGTTCATAGACAGGCATTCAAATCCATCTCTTTGGCTGTGAGATGAATGTCTCCGAATACCTTTCATTGACTGTATAAGATTGTAGTTATTTATCTTTTTCTAATAGTGGATTCAGATTGATTTAACCTTGTCCCATAATGTAGTTGTACCTCATAGAAATACACACAGAAGGTCTTGAAAACATCATTGGAAGGAGTATTTAGAGGGACAGAAGGGGTAGTGAGCGACTTTGTGCTGCCTTTCCCTAATGGGAAATTCAAAGACGTCTTTTGCATGCAGTGTTGTCATGCAGACTGTTTAAACCCAGCATTGCCACTGGCTTTAAGTGCAATAACTCTGTAAACGAATGAGGAATGAAAAATGGAGAGAGATGACTGATATGACTGATGTCAAGAAAGATGTCATGGTTCGTGGACACAAACATATGAAATGAGGGATTTTGATGGACACTGCTGGAGAGAGAGAGAGAGAGAGAGAGAGAGTCACAGAGGTTGTGTTTATAGACATGGGAAGAACAAACAGCAGAAAAATAGAAAATGGATGGATGAATAGATCAATGGATGACAGAAAAAAAGAGTGGAAGAGAATGAGGTAAAGGTAAAGTGCTGAGTTGGACTGATACAGTATGGAGGGAAAGTGAGCGAAACAAGCAGTCAATGCTCTCACAGCGCCTGAGATCTAAGCTCAGAGGATGTGAGAAATGCGAATCAAGATCACCGTCATGCGTGCCCTTCGCATTTGCTCTGGCAGAAACTTACGCACATACCAACTCTGTGGCGGCACCATCCTGTGCCACCACCATCTCCGCGATCCAGGGACTTTCTAACTCTCAGTGGACTCAAGGCATGCCAGCATGCAGCCAATCACAACGAACAGCTGCGGTTCTCACCCCCCACCCCAACCCACCCCTCCCCTCGCAGCAGCGTAGTGGACATAGCCAAGCGATGACTGACTGCGAATAAAGCTTGATATGATTCAAAATGTCTGTCTGTTTACCCAGTGGGAACTGTGGCCATTGAGGCTCATTGGAGCGGGGGTCAGGTCTAGCTTCCAGGTGGCTCTCTGGTGGTGCTGTAGAAAATAATATCACGTTTCATAAAGTGTGAATAGGAACGAAGTGCAAAGGTAGAGAAGGCGTTGGGGCAGGAAATGTGTTTGACCACAGAAGGTCTTTAAAGACAGTGAAAAGAGTAGTGTTTTTGGCCACAATACCTGTGCAACCATGAGTAATACAAAAAAACAGCAGAGTATGATGTTGTGTTGCTACCATGCTGTGTTGTCATGTGTTTTTTTTAAATTCTTTTTTTGTTTTGTTTTATTGGGGGTCGATCAGCTTAATATTGCAGATAAATTGTAACTTCCATTAATGTAATTGTCTGTATCACTTCCAATCCCCCATGTTTTTTATATATATACTCCCCTTTATTACTTTTCAACCCCGCCATCCTTTCCCTACTTGGGGTAAATTAGTGAACATCAATGCCCAGGCCTCTACTTCCAGCCTATACTTACTATCTACACCTTATGGACACAGTCAACTTTACAATAATTCTATTTTATTTGTTTTTGCTCCTGAACTTCTTCTACTCTCAACCTCTCCGATCATTTTCATGATGTCCATCCGGTTTGCTTCTATATGCCATATCTTTCTAACTGTGCTCATGTTGTCATGTGTTGCTGCCATGCTATGTTGTTGTCTTAGGTCTCTCTTTATGTAGTGTCTCTCTTGTCGTGATGTGTGTTTTGTCCTATATTTTTATTTTATCCCAGCCCCCGTCCCCGCAGGAGGCCTTTTGGTAGGCCGTCATTGTAAATAAGAATTTGTTCTTAACTGATTTGCCTAGTTAAATAAAGGTTAATAAAAATAAATGAAATGTAAAGTGCTTTAGAATGAGAGTGGAGAGAGAGAGTAATCACCGAAAGATGTCTTGGGAGCTCCTGGGAAACCTTGATTTTTGGTCAGAGGAGGGATTCTAGGCTGAGTCCTGTTGTGAATAGCTGGGGGAGAAAGGAATCAAGAATGGATTACAGAGGAGCTAGGCATGGTTTCAAGTAGCTGCAACATATTCCATATGTCTAAAGTATTGATGCTGTAAACCAGCACTTTACATTACATAGGTGTTACACCATATTAAAAAAACAGTATAATATGCAGTTATACCCTCAGGAAACAGGTGTAACAAGGGTAAGTAGTATTTAGCTGTCTGGACCTACACACCTGGAACAACATAATGACCTACTTTACATTACTGTACATTGGAATAAAGCTTATGCAACGGTGTTGCATGGACATGTATATGGGCATGTAGCATCCCTCATTGTTTCATTACCATGTAATATATATATCATATCATATATTCAATGCAATATATATATATAAATGGCTTACCTGGACGAGGTGGGAAAAGTGCGCGGGACATGGGTGGTTTCTGAGAAACAAAAATGATCTACAGTTGGTGGAAGTTTTTATTGACACCAGATCCACAGCCACAGTTCATATGTCAACGCTAATACGCTTCCGGTGCTAAAGCCATATTTTAGTTTTATGGTGAGGATAGCATTGTGCTTTGGGCTGTCTCCCCTTGAGTGCTACATCACTGAGAGTATCCCTTGAGGCTTCTAGCGTACCTAACGTGCCCCTCAACCTGACTTCTGACTGGAAGAGCCATTTCACCAGAAAACATTTATGGTCTGCTGTCTACACTTCACTTACTGGTACCTGACTTAGCCTAACTGACAGACACACACAACACACACACACACACACACACACACATACACACACACACACACACACACACACACACACACAACACACATGGTCAAGGGCCATATAACAGTCACAAACGCGCAAATGAGCTACAAAATCAAAATAGCTGATGTAAAAAGCGCTTTATAAATACATTTGATTGATTGATTGATTGATTGATTGATTGATTGTGAGTGGGCAGAAAGACTGTGTCAGAGCGAGCGTGTCATGTGTTGATTTGCGATGTTCTGCCTGTTTTGTGTTGTCACCGCTGGGGTGTGAGGGTCACCTTCTTTAACCCACATTAAAGAGTCTCTCAGGCCGGGTGCTGGGGTAAGACAGGGGAAGCAGACAGAAGTTTGTCTACTCTACTCTGGCCTTACACAACTCAGCTACACTCTGCTTTTCACCCTCTCTCACCACCTTGTATATTCTCCCTCCACAGAGACAGCAGGAAATAGAAAATGATTTTCTTGAAGGGTAAAGTTGTAGTGTGAGAATATGTATGCCTGTGGAAGCTATTTAATTCAGAGACTGAGAGTCCCGTAGATCATAGGTTCTTATGCTGTATGGCCAACAAAACACAGCACATACCATTGGCTTCGCAATAAGGGTCCGGTGCTTGTAGGGCTTCTGGATGATTTTGTCTGCAAAACATGAAGAAGAAGATGTTAACAACTGCTATTCTGAGAAGAGTGTGTCGGCAGGTCGTCTTTTGAAAGTCTGGCAAGTAGGAACAATAAAGCACAAATGGCTCACATGGTATGGATGTTTTATTCTGTTTTCTTGTGCCACAAAGATTTCTTACAGACTTCTTAAAAAATAAAACGATGTACTCCCTGAAATCGCTGATTTTCATTTTCCTAAGTGTGATGTACATACTGCCCATGCAGGGTTGGGGAGTAACTGATTACATGTAATCGGATTACCAAAAAACTTAAAGTGTAATCCATTACATTTTTGTCATTTAGCAGACACTCTTATCCAGAGCGACTTACAGTTAGTGAGTGCATACATTTTTCATACTGGCCCCCCGTGGCAATCGAACCCACAACCCTGGCGTTGCAAGCGCCATGCTCTACCAACTGAGCTACACAGGAGCTACACATTACCAGCTAAAATATTGTAATCACATTGGATTAAAAAAAATTATACATTATGACACCTTTCTGTTTTCTCAATGACATTTAATTCAGCATTGAAAAGAAGGCGGTAAGTTTACATTTGTTCCACCTGAGCGAGTCTGACCACAAGTCAGAGACCACCATGATGACACAACAAATGTGTTTTATGGATCCTTTTTGTCTTCTTCTAATGCCTCTTAAGGGGAAAGTAATCTAAAAGTAACTGAAAGTAATCAGATTATGTTACTGAGTTTGGGGAACCCAAATGTTATGTTAATGATTACAACTTTGGACAGGTAGCTAGTAACTGTAACCGATTACATGTAGAAAGTAACCTACCCAACCCTGCACCCATGTTGGTTTTGTGAATGACAGGCTTGCTCCAGACTCCGCTGCTTTCGTCTTTGTTGGAGCGGACCCCAAACTCGTATGGGGTGTTGGGCTTCAGGTTGTCAATCACGGTGTCGCTGGTGGGGCAGGTCTGGTAGATCCACTTCCTGTTCCTCTCCCTGTAGCGGACGGTGTAGTGTCTGCATGGGAAGGACAAACAAGGCACAGTAAACAACATGCTGATTCTTGTAAAGTAGCTGTGCATCTTTATGGTAAACTCTAACCTTTGGAAAATGCTGTCTTCATTTCACAACAAAGCACAGCAGGCGTGCACCACATCATACAGTATGGGTGGCTATTCCAGCTCCACCGTCTTCCATTAGCTATTGTTAATTCTGGCTCCGGTATCTCCAGTCATCTCGTCAGTGTCAACCGATCCCCTTTCATTCCCTCAGTGATTGTCTTTCTAGGTAGCGCAGCCGGCAGTAGCCAAGCAGTAAACAGAAGGAACTGACATTAGCTTTTAATACGCCACCAGATGGAAGGAGGCACTCTCAGCTGTAACTTAGGTTGAGATTTCCAACGACTCCTCCAACTTTCGGCGAGGGGGGAATTCTAGAATGCATTTAAGGCCGAGCATAAATAGAGTGATGGAAAAGTGTGTCTGTGTGTCCCAGCAGTACAGTCCGTGTATCCTCAGTCAACTCCTGCACACACCTGTGCTGGAACAGACCTCGGCCCATTCCCATGCTCCATTTTCCATAAAAAATAAATGACACACTTCCTCAACGTTTCTCTATAGAACTGTTATGCTTCATAAATCCTCCAAGGTTCGACAGTACAGTACATTGAATGCATGGTATGAGTTTAAATCTAGTCAAGCCTTCATACAGTATATCATCTTTATACATAGCTGGCAATAACAGCCTTGTATTCAGATCTCAGTGTGTGCACCTGATTTCAACTAGATCCTTTTCTTTTGTGAAAACCAGATCGTCTGAATGCCTAAACAGTGTGTAACTGTATTCACCTGTCATCCATTTTGCGCTGAGTGAGGCTGTTTCTGTGGAAAACTTTGGCCTGAAAAGGCAACATGGAACTGGAACCAGATGTTTCGCTGGCGGTGCGGTAGGGTATAACTCACCCGTCTTCCAGACAGTCGTTCATGATGTTGCCTACATCATAGGGCGTCTTCAGGAAGGTTCCCCAGGACAGCAGCACAGAGGTTGGGGTGATAGAGCCAATCACCAGGTGGAGTGGCTTCTCCAGGTTGACCTTTCCTGTGAGGACAAAGGTCAATGGTCATACACTATATTTACAACACGTTTGATGACCTGATTAACCTTTTAGATGTGTAGACAGACTGCCATAGGTACCTGTGCATTGTTTCTTCACATCATTACTCGGGATTGGCTGGACAGCAACAAGATACTTGGGCTCTGCGTCTGAAAGGGTTAAATAATAAAATGTTGTCACATTGATTTCTCTGTCATGGAAAAACTAATATACCAGAATGGGGAAAAGATTTTCCTGGACCGTGAAAGAACAGTGTGGGTAGAAAGAGTCCTCCTGACGCCTGGTGAGTCACTACCCAGCCAGGTCTCTGGTGTTGGGGAGATGGGCTGAAACTATTCAAACCAGCCGTAAACAGATGCAGAACAGATACACAGATGAAAGAGCTTGACTTCAAGCACAACAGATGAAAACAAACAGTCGTTCGGATGGTAAATTGAAATGCAGTTGAGTTGCTTGAACTCCTCTGAACAATGGAACGTTGTCCAACCTGTAGAGACTTTAATACATAGAATATAAAGGGGTTTATATTAGCCGCCCACAATCTAACAGTCGTGTATTGTTATTATACTTGTCTATATGCAAACAATGTCTGAGGCCAGCTAGGAGGGGTGAAAATATGGTTATGGATCTGGAACACAGTTAAGACACATCTGGCCACTTGGATTCAACGTGCTATAAAAACAGTGATCCAGAAATGTTGTGTTTCTGTTGCATGAGAACGGAGAGCTCATTAATGAATAACTGTACATAACAAAATAGACAGGATGTGAAGGGTGGAGCACTAAGGGCCTGAATAAGGGCCTGATTAGGTCCTGGTGTTCAATGGATTAACATAAAGCCAGAGCATTTGAGCTGGCAGGCCAGGAGTAGGAGTAGGTTGGCATGGATCGAAGCTGGCACAATGTTACGGGTAGGATATTGGACAAATGATAGTCATTTGATTGCTTAAAATAAAGAAAACTGTTGGGTGTGGGGAAACACTTTAAATCAATTTAAGTTAAGAGTCAGCACAGAAGAGAATCCGAGAGAGTCACAGTAACACAACCATGTCCTATTGGACTACTATGTGTCATCATTGCTGAGAAGGTTTTGTCTACCCTCTGCTCTCTCGTTGGATCCCCGTGGGCTCTCTCATGATGAGGTACTTCAATCAGGTGTTCTGGAGGGGCACCTGAGACCAATCTAACTCAGCTCTTTGTTGTCGTTGGTTTTGTACGTGGAAGGTCACAGCTTGTACCAGTGATAAATGATGTTTGATCACTTCTGTTGTCTCTCACACAGGTGAAAGGGCTCAAAGAGAAGTTGCTAAAAAGCTGTTCTGCATTGAACAAACAGCACTCCTTTCACTGATTGGGGAGCCAGCCAAGGGTGTTTTTCAATTCTCTTTAGTCCCTGGTTCCTTTCTACTCTAACACTTCAAAGCCTAGGATTTACACAATGGCCATTGAGGCCTTTTCATACGACAAGAAGAAACGTGTTCCTGACCTGCTCTCATTTAGTGCCTGTCCTAAATCCAAACAGATCAACACAAAACAGCAATAAAGGACTCATATTTGTTTGATTTAATTATTAAAGCACTCCAATGTTTACTTTAACACAAGTGAATGTAGAGAGTGGGAGTATCAAGGAAAATAAGCAACAGCGTATCGTTCAAATTCTAACATAAGCATGTGGTTTCACGCTCAATGGATGATCTACACAAGCTGTAAGGTAATCTTCCACTGACCCAGTGCTGCCCTGCTATGGTGCTGTAGTGGGTTGGGATGTTGGAATGTTGAAAGTATCTCATGAGAGGCTGTGGTTTGTGATGAATGGAACCCACTGAGCTGCAGGAAAGGGTTTGAAAGAGGAAAGTAAACACTGTGGAGTGCTCAGTGTAACTCCTGCCCTTTTCACCCTGTTTGGGGAATCTCTGTGCTCTACAAAGACAGGTTGCTAAGTTTCTCAGAGGAACGGTTTCTCCCCCCGGGTTATCTAGTGATGTATGTTGGAGTCACAATATACACTTATGTTATGACTATCTGATAAATGATGAATAGGTTAGTGTGTGTGTGTGTGTGTGTGTGTGTGTGTGTGTTTGTGTTTGTGTTTGTGTTTGTGTTTGTGTTTGTGTTTGTGTTTGTGTTTGTGTGTGTGTGTGTGTGTGTGTGTGTGTGTGTGTGTGTGTGTGTGTGTGTGTGTGTGTGTGTGTGTGTGTGTGTGTGTGTGTGTGTGTGCGTGGTCTTACCATAGACTAGTCTTACCTATCTCAGTCTCGTAGGGCTCTCCATTCTCAGGCAGCTGGATGAACTGTTTAGAGAACATGCTGCTGCCGTAACCCAGGATGTAGCCTTCCAGCTTGGTGTCAGGGTTGGGACGGACAAACTTCATCACGATGGTGTCGCCGGTGGCGTTGATGCGGACCTTCATGTTCTGTCTTCTCACTGTTAAAGACCAAGAAGTAGAATAATACAGTTGAATTGCATTGTAGTTGTGATTAGTTGAACTGTGGTTCATTACACGTAAAGATGCTAGTGTATTCCATCACAGCTAACCTTCAGCACCTCACATGAACATGAGCAGATTGCAAGTGCTGCATTTAAGAAACTTCTGGACTTAGGGGTAATTGCAAGATAAACTGCTGCCTCTCCCCAGGTACCCAAGGGATTCATCAAATAGGACTGTGTTTGTGGTTTTCATGAAACAGACTGCAGTACCCTTCAACTGCAGCCAATATAACCCTGAATGCATACAGGAGATGGAATACTTGATTCTTCCGTCAGTCTTAACATTGGACTATTAGGATAAACTCAAAGTACTTTAAACCCACTGATATCGTCAGGCTTGGAGAGGTAAAATTAGAAGGTGAAATGCAATGGAGGATGGAACTCTTGAAGGTTGAGCTCCAAAGAGTTCAGAAAAGTCATTATTCAAGAACAGAGGCTAAACATCAGTACTGGAGCTCATTTAAACCTGGTAATAAGCCTCTTTAGCTTTGGAGAAGGCTTTCCCTTGTCCACCAGATTCCCATATCCCACCATACAGGAACTTGACTGGTTCAGCTGCTGGGTTAAAGAGGCTGTTAAATGCTAATGAAAAGCAGGCTTAAAATGGATGTTGTGGCCGTTTTGTGTCGTCACACACATCAGTCAGCAGCCCGCCCTTTTAATGCCCATGCAGGCAAGAGGCAAGGCGAGCGTTCTGGCACTCCAGCTAATCCTAATCACGCAGAGTGTTAATTAGGCTTTAACGATAACCTAATCACTCCCATTCACAGAGCAAACTTGGAATGAACCTTGGATATCATATCGGCGCCTTCATTATCGATGACCCGTGAAACTCTTCAATCACGAGAAAGTGAAAAACAAACAAACAACCATATTTGTGTAGTGGTTTTGTGGAAGTTGCCAGGAACTATTGGTTTGGAAGAATTTAAAAGACCACTGGGTTTGCTGAATCAGCACAACATTGTGCAACTTATTCCACAGTGTGAGTGAATTAACTGTTTACTTGGATACTTGTGTCCATTTCGCATCTCTGCTTAACCCCAAAGAGTAATCTTGAATTGTTTGGAATATAATTGGAGGGAAAAGGATGTTTTGCTTGTCATGTTTCTGCTGTCGAACATCCTATTTCTAGTGGCGCCTTCCATTCTAACTGTCATTAATAAACGCATCTCCCCCGGCAACGTGACATAACCTCTGCTTACCTCAAGACTCAAGACTCCTGTCATGTTATTGCTGACTCCCTTTAATTTAACAAGAAGGATGTTTTCAGTCTCTGGCTTTATAGCTCTAAATCCATGAGGATCTATTAAAGAGACCCTAGACTTACAAGGACTGTAATGTGTTATCCTCTGATTATAGACCAGATGACAACTTCACCCCTTGTGGAGACAACAATATACAGATGAAGAGCGATTCTAGCTACAGGGGGAGAATGTGGAAGACATTATTATGTTACATAATACCAATAAATGTATACTGAAGCTTATGGAAAGGCCTACTCATCAAAAATGCAGGTTGACGTTTATTGTCATGAATCTTGCCCTGGAGGTAGAACTGAGAGATTTCTGCCACACTTAGAAAAAAGGGTTCCAAAAGGATTCTTCGGCTGTCCAAATAGGAGAGCCCTTTTTGGTTCTATGTAGAACTATTTTGGGTTCCATGTAGAACCATCTGTGGAAAGGGTTCTACATGGAACACCAAAGGGTTCTACCTGGAACCAAACGGGTTCTACATGGAACCAAAAAGGGTCCTTCAAGGGTTCTCCTATGATAACAGCCGAAGAACCCTTTTATGTTGTAGATAGCACCTTTTTTTCTAAGTAAAGGTATGCCTACACTCTTAGGAAAAAAGGTGCTATCTAGGGTTCTTCAGCTGTCCCCATAGGAGAACCCTTTGAATAACCCTTTTTGGTTCCAGGTAGAACCCTTTTGGGTTCTATGTAGAACCCTTTCTACAGAGGGTTCTACATGGAACCCAAAAGGGTTATATCTGGAACCAAAAAGGGTTCTACATGGAACTCAAAAGGGTTCTCCTATGGAACCAAAAAGGGTGTGAGTGTAGTGACCACTCTGCAGAGCTGCCTCCATTACATGAGTCATGCCAATAAATGCCAACCTGCATAAAAAATAGCCCCCTCATGCTGGAAAGCTTGTTAGCTATGTTGTTTACTGTTGTCAATAAAGTTATCCTGCTCTTGACTAATGTTTCAAGTTTTACGTTTTTAATGTCACATGCACAAGTACAGTGAAATGCCTTTCTTGCAAACTCAAAACCCAACAATGCAATAATCAATAACAATGTAATACTAGACAAAACACACAAGAAAAATATGAAGAACACAATAAGTAAGTAAGCATACTATATACAGGGTCAGTTCCAGTACCATATTTACAGTGTGCAGGGATACTGGAGTGATGGAGGTATATATGTACAGGGAGGGGTAAGGTGGCTAGGTATTAGGATGTATGATAAACAGAGTAGCAGCAGCTTGTATGTGAGTGAGTGTGCGTGTGTGTAGAGTCAGTATAAATGTATGTGCATATTATGCGTGAGTGAGAAGATGCTGGACTGAGTGTGTGAGTGTGCATAGAGACAGTGCAAAAATAAAAGGTAAATAAAGATACAAGGTTAACTCAGATAGTCCATGTAGCTATTTTGTTAGCTATTTTCAGTCTTATTGCTTGGAGATAGAAGCTGTTCAAGATCCTGTTGGTGTCAGACTTAATGCACCGGTACCGCTTGCCGTGCTGAAGCAGAGAGGATAGTCTATGGCTTGGGTGGTTGGAGTCTTTAACGATTTTCCGGGCCTTCCTTCCACACCGCCTGATATAGATGTCCAGGATGGCAGGGAGCTTGGCCCCAATGATGTACTGGGCTGTCCGCACCACCCTCTGTAGCGCCATGCGATCGAGGGCGGTGCTGTTGCCATACCATGTAGTGAAGCACACACCCCTGTGGGGCACTCGTGTTGAGGGTCAGCATGGCGGAGGTGATGTTGCCTACCCTTACCATCTGGGGATGGCCCGTCAGGAAGTCCAGGATCCAGTTGCAGAGGGAGGTGTTCAGACCCAGAGTCCTAAGCTTGGTGACGAGCTTGGAGGGGACAATGGTGTTGAACGCTGAGCTGTAGTCAATGAACAGCATTCTCACATAGGTATTCCTCTTATCTAGGTGGGCGAGGGCAGTGTGGAGAGCAATTGAGATTGCGTCATCTATTGATCTGTTGGGGCGGTATGCAAATTGGAGTGTGTCTAGGGTGTCTGGGATGGTGGAGTTAATGTGTGCCATAACCAGCCTCTCAAAGCACTTCATGATTACAGAAGTGAGTGCTACAGGGCGGTAGTCATTGTGGCATGAAGCCTTAGCGATCTTGGGGACAGGAATGATGGTCGTCATCTTAAAACATGTGGTGCTTGGTCCCTAAGACCCTCACAAACTTTTACAGATGCACAATTGAGAGCATCCTGTCGGGCTTTATCACCGCCTGGTACGGCAACTGCACCGCCCGCAACCGCAGGGCTCTCCAGAGGGTGGTGCGGTCTGCCCAACGCATCACCAAGGTCACAATGCCTGCCCTCACAGGAAGGCCAAAAAGATCATTAAGGACATCAACCACCCGTGCCACGGCCTGTTTATTACCCCGCTATCATCCAGAAGGCAAGGTCAGTACAGGTGCATCAAAGCTGGGACCGAGAGACTGAAAAACAGCTTCTATCTCAAGGCCATCAGACTGTTAAATAGCTGTCAATAGCCGGTTACTCAACCCTGCACCTTAGAGGCTGCTGCCCTATGTACAGTACATAGACATGGAACAGTAGTCACTTTAATAATGTTTACACACTGCTTTACTCATTTAATATGTATATACTATATTCTACTGTATTTTAGTCAATACCACTCCGACATTGCTTGTCCTAATATTAATATATTTCTTCATTCCATTCTTTTACTTTTAGATTTGTGTGTATTGTTGTGAATTATTATATACTACTGCACTGTTGGAGCTAGGAACACAAGCATGTCGCTACACCCACAATAACGTCTGCTAAATATGTGTATTTGACCAATACAATTTGATTTGATTTGATTAAAGACTGGGACAAGGAGAGGTTGAAAATTATTGTGAATATGCCTGCCAGCTGTGCATGCTCTGAGAAAGCACCCTGGAATACCGTCGGGCCCCGTGGCCTTGCAGGTATTGATCTGATTTAAAGACCTTTCTTATGTCGGCCTCAGAGAGCGAGTGTCACGCCCTGACTCTGGGGACTCGTATTTGTTGAGTCAGGGTGTGTATTTTCTGTGTGGTGTAGATCTAGATCGTGTAGATCTATGTTGACCGGTGTGGTTCCCAATCAGAGGCAGCTGTAGCTCGTTGTCTCTGATTGGGGTCCATACTTAGGCAGCCTATTGGCACTAGTGGGTTGTGGGATCTTGTTCCGTGTGAGGTATGTTGTACCTTGGACTTCACGTTTCGTTTAGTTTGTTGTTTTGTCATTGTGTTTATTCATTTTAATAAACATGTATGCATATCACGCTGCGCCTTGGTCCGTCCCATCTGTAAGCGAACGTGACAGCGAGATCACCCTATCCTCTGGGTCGGTGATGCCTTCACACCCGGCACAATGTTGTTGTTGTCAAAGTGGGCAATAAGCGTGCATAAAATGCATTGAGTTCGTCTGGTAGAGAGGCATCGTTGGGCAGATCACGGTTGGTGTCAAAAGGTGAGACGCCGAAAGCCGGGAGTTCTTTAAAGTGACAACTGAATCTTCTTCCAACTTTTAATGATATTAAGAATTCGTCTAGGAAAAAAATGTTTTTAAGCGTAAGCAGCAGGCATGTTTGATTTGCCAACTCTGAGTCTTCCAGGAGACAGATTGTGTGCGATCATAAGTATGTCCGTCTTCAGTCTCTTAAGCTATCTTCGGGCTGTTTGTTCTACAGATTGGCATTGACATCCTGTTGCCTTCTCAAATGGTGGGAAAGCATGGAAGTTTGACACTTAAGACGTGTAATCACGCATGCTGGTTTCTTGGCACGGACGTGGTGTTTCACAGTTGAAGACTTTCCAACTGCAGCTGATTGACCCAAGAGCAGAATCCAGTGTGAGGCTGATCACAAGTGAAAAAAGTTGGTTTGGTTCCATGACCCTTAAAGTGAACAACAGCCAGCCTTCAGGGTATTGCGCTTAGGGAAAAAGTCTAGCTAGCATTTAATCCTTTGGCAGACTTCTAAATATGTTAGTCATAAGCAACTTCTCTTCCAGCGATATCCCATTCCGTTGTGTTTGTTTGTTGTATATTGAATGAGGAACTAACAAACTTTAATCAAACCAAACTGTGAAACCCCTGCACTATATTCTGTTCTGGAACATGGTCCTTCCATTTCTCCCATATTGAGCATACCTGTACCTTCTCAAAATGACACACACAACTGTAACAAAAGTCCCTTAAATCTCCAGACACCGCTTTTATAAATCGACTCTCCAGGAGCATTTTACCTCATGGCTATAGGGAACATAAATGGTCCCTGACAGCTTCTCTAGGTTCATATGTATATATTGTCCAGTCACATTTAGTAGATGGACGTGATCTCAACGTTCTGCAGCTGTGGATGTACTCCATAACTGAATGGGCTTTCACTGGCAGCACATACTGTAAAAAGCACATGCATTGCCGCGTGTTGACAAACACAGACCTGCTCTCCTACTGTATTCTCTCTGACTGTGTGTCCATCTGACATGAGTCCAACTTCACCCTTTCATACGTAGAGCTTCCCATCCCTCCTTCTGCAGCTACAGTAGTGGGGCACAACAGCCCCCCCCCCACATCCTCACCAGAGAGATGGTAGTTAAACAGCGTGAAGGTAGGGGATTTTTGCACCGAGCACTGTTGCACAACTGATGAGTCTTTTGGTGTGTGAGACCCTGAGCCGTC
The DNA here is from genome assembly GCF_020615455.1 of Coregonus clupeaformis. Lineage (NCBI taxonomy): Eukaryota > Metazoa > Chordata > Actinopteri > Salmoniformes > Salmonidae > Coregonus > Coregonus clupeaformis. The sequence goes on along the minus strand of NW_025534223.1, from coordinate 177,980 downwards.
TCTCTTTCATCTCCTCTAATGAAGTTTGACCATGCATGAAGAGCTGCGGGCCAACCCCGTCTCCAGCTGCCTGCACAACCACAGCTTCAACATACACCGAGCTCAGACACTCAGGTACACACATGTAGCCCATTTACAATGTACCCCCACCACCACCACCACCGCACGGAAAGCAAAGCAGGCACGTGTATGTACTCAGGAATATACATGTCGCACCTTAACAATGTGCAGAAAGCAGACACCGCCGCACGGAAAGCAAAGTGGACACGTGGATGTTGTACAACATGTACTGTTTAACAAGAAGCTTCTCTGCCTGAGATTCTGGTGTGTGCGGAGGGGAGATGTTGGCCCAATCCCAAGCCGAACCAAACCCCTCCCTGCTGCGTTAGACACCGCAATCACAAGGCTACATCCTCTGGGAAGTCCACTGGACGGCAGCACAATTATTATTAGGATAAGATTTCTTGTCAACACACAAATTGGCACTCACATAGATTAACCTTTTTTAAATCATGGGATCCTGTCCAAGAAACACCCCAAGACAACCAACAGGCAGATATATACACACACACACACACACACAGCTATGTCCTACTATAATTAATTCCCATTCAAAATCCTATTTTCCCTAACCACTAAACCTACCCTAAACCTAACCCTTACCCTAACCTTAAACCCCAACTCTAAACCTAACCCTAAACCTAACCATAAACCTAACCACTAACCCTAACCCTAATTCTAACCCTAACCCTAATTCTAGCCATAAACCTAACCCCTAAACCTAAAATATTATATTTACAAGTGAGGACAGGCAAAATGTCCTCACTTCTCAGAATTTTAGTTGGTTTACCATTCATATACACACTGCTGCTCAAAGAAAATGTTGATATTGGCGAGTGTTTGCATGTGAGCTAATACAGTGTATCGATCATCCATTGTTTTTAGCCTGACATTTCCCTTTTCATTTCTAGGAAAGTGAATTCATCATATTACATAACTACTGTATGTTTAATGGGCCAATCAGTAGACTGCTGAAAGTCCTGTAGCTCGAACAGTTTGAACATTATCTCTAACAAGAGGCAATTCAAGCTCCAAACCGACATTACAATTCTACAGTAAGACCAAAAAACATCAGAACAAAATTCAAGGAAACATAATGTATGTACCGGTGACAACCAAACTTCTGCTTTTCATTCAGTTTTTGAGTCAAACTAATTCTTATCTTGCACAGTCACAGTTACAGTGGTTTTGCACCTGAATCTAAATGCATTGCATTAATGGTCAGTAAGTCGCTTGGATAAAAGCATCTGCTAAATGGCATATATTATATTGTTATTCTAATGAGGATATCATTCACACTGTGATTTCGCTGCAGTCAAGTCTGCACAACTCTATACATTATGCATTGTCCCAAACATTTTGGTCAATACTTTTGGGATAATTTCATGGGACTTTACAAACTGGACCAACTGGACCATGAAACCCCTACTTTATGTTCACATAGCAATTTGGTTTTGGCAAAGCAATTTTTTTCTATACAATGTCAATGGCATTTGGAGAACATATTCAAAGTCAGCAAAACATTGCATAGTGCACAATGCACAATGATAAGCAACAACAACACAAAACCACTTTCCGTCACAAATGCATTGGCAAAAACATAACATGCATGCTCAAAACTATACATAAAACACGTAACACAAGACCACACTATCCAGAAACACAATACACCGGACTTTACAGAACAGCCAATCTGTGCACTTGCCTCTAATCCTCTGTGCAGGGATGCAGCTGAGGAGAATGGATCCAGCGAGGAGCAGGAGAGAGACTCTGAGGAGCATGGTGCCTGCCATGGAGATCTCTGGACAGGGATGCTGGACAACTTCAATAAGGTAGCAGCTCAATTTAGGACTTGTGCAGCGCTCCGTTGAAACACTGTGGAGTGGAGATGACCACCGGACCACGAAGCATCTATACTAGCAGGATAGGAGAAGGGTGGGGGGTGGGAGGGGACTGCCGATGTCACAACCACAACCCCACACACCACACACCCTATTCTTGGGTGGGTGGGGAGGGTGGTGGCTAAATGCGTGGAATCTCACTGAAATGTTTCCCTCTATTTCCCTCCCTCCTTTTTTGCATCACCCACCCGGTTTTCCCCTCCTCCTCCTCCTCCCCTCCGCCTCCCCTTCCTCCTCCCCTCCTCCTCTACTCCTCCTCCTCCACCCCTCCTCCTCCTCCTCCTCCTCTTCCTCCCCCTCCTCCCCCCTCCTCCTCCTCCTCCTCCTCCCCTCCTCCTCCACCTCCCCTACCTCCTCCTCCTCCTCCTCCCCCTTCCTCCTCTCCTCTCCTCTTCTCCTCCTCCTCCCCCTTCCTCCTCCTCCCCCCTCCTCCTCCTCCCCCTTCCTCCTCCTCCCCCTTCCTCCTCCTCCTCCCCCTCCTCCTCCTCCCCTTCCTCCTCCTCCTCCTCCTCCTCCTCCTCCTCCCCCTTCCTCCCCTCCTCCTCCTCCTCCTCCCCCCCTTCTCCTCCTCCTTCTCCTCCCCTTCCTCCTCCTCCTCCTCCTCCTCCTCCTCCTCCCCTTCCTCTTCCTCCTCCTCCTCCTCCTTCCCTTCCTCCTCCTCCTCCCCCCTTCTCCTCCTCCTTTGTGTGATTTTTTTTTATTTATCCTTTGTTCAACTCAACTGATATTGTGATGTAGATGCCAGGAGGTGCCAATGTGGTTGGCAAAACAGGGGGGGTGGCACAGGGGGAGAACAGGAGTGGCACCCTCGCTCCATCCTAACCTATGGCCTTGGGAATAAAGTTAAACTCATGCAGTGTAGTTTGTATGACACACTCCCATCTCCACTTCTGCCCAACATGTGCACACTGTGCAGACTAACCAGTACCATGTTTTTAAGCACTTTGCTTTTGGAACACACTACACAACAGTACATTCTTTCTGAGCACAACTGACACGGGTGGAGCAGCGCCATCGGGTCTCGAAATCCAACCTCCACTGGAGCTCTTTGGGAGGCAGTGACCATGCTCTCCCGCCAAGAACTGGAGCTCCTAGGATAGAGGGGGTATGAGTGGGGTTGGTACGGAGGAGAGGAGGAGGAGGGGATGGAGGGAATGGGGGTGTGTCCACACACTTCCTTCCAGCTGATTATGGTAGGAGTCCCATCCAACCCACACGTGCCATCGCATGCGACAGGATACAGACTGACAGTTGTTCCAGACAGAGTGCCTGCCTGCTCCATCCCACAGGAACTGAATAAAGGCGTATTCATGATTCATGCTGCACTCCACTAAATCACCAAATCCAGATTTTATGCAATGGACAAATTAATGGGTGACTGACTGACCACCAGAAGTATGAATAACAGAAACCAAAACACACATGTATTCTGACTTTTAAAAAAAAAGAAGGGCTGTTAAGGGAAAAAATTAAATGTTGAAACTTGGGAAACACATTAACCCCTCGTACTCGTTGGACCATTCCTGCCAGAGACACAGTGACCAACAAGCATTGACATGCAGGTAACCAAAGTCAACACCCAAGCTGAGTGGCGGACTGGAACCAAAAATCAGCCCCGGCATTTCTAACACACCGGCTCACTTTTTTCCTTGTGGCCCCCACACCGGACCATTTTTTTCCTGGCGGCCCCCACAACAGCCCAATTCTTCCTTGAGGCCACCATTATTAGCCAGACAGTGATCATTTTGCGCCAAAAAAAGTTAGACTGGCCCACTAGGCTAAAAATGGACCAGCCCACCTGGCATTTGCCCGAGATGCCAGATGTCCAGTCCGCCCCTGCCCAAGTCCTGTACAGTTGTGAAACTTCAGGGTCCTTTTTCATCCTCTTGACTGCAAACAAACATGTTGTTTTTGCCTGACCAGGGGGCCAGGCTGGCTCCACGCCCGATCCAGTTAAAGTGAAATGATACCACATCAAAAGAGAGCCAGAGCAGAGTGTTCAGTAGTGACAACGGCTTGGACTAATTAGGTTAAGGTCTGGACACACTGTAATCAGAAAGTTTGGCCCCAGTAACCAGAAACAGTTTTACCTCAGAGCACATGGCTCTTACATTGTTCTGCTAATTAGGACAATGACTCAGTGGTTGAGTGACCCATTAATGTTTAACTCTGACAGTAAAGTACAGATCGTTCTTGTGTTTGTGCACTTCCTGTAGGGGTAGATCACCGTCACTATAAACATGTGACTGCTAATAAAGCTCATGAGTTGATTGAACTTATTGTTCTGCACATTGAGATCTGAATATCAAGCATCACTTGACATTTTTGAGAAAAACATAGGTGTTTACTGGCTTCAGATAATAAAACCCTGATTGTTTTGTTGTTGTTATTTTGCTTAATAGAGCTCAAATTAGACCTTTGAACAAAGATTTTAATGGCCACAGCTTGATTCATAAAAAACAGCACGTCTGTGTACGTACATGCCCATACAGTATCTAACTGAATCTGACCACAAAGAAAACCCCAAAACATTATCCTTCTGGGAATCTGAGGACCAGTTCCCACAGGCTCAAATTGATAGGAGCCGTTATTGTTGTGAATGGGGAGTCTCTTAAACCAATTGAAGCGTTTCTTCTGCCAAAGCATCCCAGTCTCAGTGGTGCAGAGTGGTGGCAGCACCTGCACCATATCACCATGATGAGTGATGAAACCACTGGAGAGGCTAGATCGCTCTCCAATCCACTGACAAGGTTGCTCAACATAAATTAGAAACCTATTTTCTATTCTCTAGTCTATTTAGAAAGAAAATCATTTTCTCCTCTGCCTTACAATGGCCCCTTTGTCTCCCTCGCCCATGTCTGGGCAGAGTAGGGAGGGAGAGAGAGAGGGAGGGAGAGAGAGAGAGAGGGGGGAGAGAGAGAGAGAGGGAGGGAGAGAGGGAGGGAGGGAGAGAGAGAGAGGGCACTTTTCCATAATGCCCTGAATGGGTTCCCAGGTACACGTGTAGCCTGGCTGCACAACTCTGCAGGCTAAGCATGTACTTTCTCACATCTTTGTCACTGGATGAAAGTTTGGGAAGACAGAAAATAAGAATACAACAAGTTATATTACCCCTATCTGTGTTCAAGAGGAGCAAAACAAATACATTTACAGAAAAATTAACAGTTTTCTCAATTATAAACAATACTAATGGACACAGACAGAGATAAACCTCTACAATTCCAAATCTATTCAGATTTGCTCAGGTGACTCAGTAATCTTTCACAATCCCCCCCCCATCAGGAAAGTACTTTGTTGCTCATGATGGCTTCCTCCTGTTTCCAAAGTTTGTCACTGGTGCTGTTGATGTTTTCTTGCTGTGTTTCCTTCCCTGGTCCTTTCCAATCTCAATCCTCTGCAACGAAATGAAGGGCCACCTGGGCTTCGTCAAGCCACGACCCCCAGTTCAAACACTCCAGTGTTGAAGACACCCCACAAAAAAATCCCTCAGCAACACACGCCAGCCTGCGGAGTGTAGAGTTTATGCATCTGCTACTGGTGATTAACCTCCGTTCAAGGTTCAATTCATCATCATTACGCCTATCTGTACTTTGACCTGAGAAGTTCGATCATCCACGATTTGTGGTTTTGACTAGATGGGATACAGTTTATGTCAGAATTGACCAGAATTGACTTTGTGTAGCAGGTAGGGGAACTTATGCAGCAGGTTAGGATAATTAACGTAGCAGGTTAGAAAAAGGTTTAGGGTTAAGGCGTCCCTTACAAAAAAGGATTGCAGTTTTGAAACTGCAGTAAAAGTGCAGTAACTGCAGTCAACTGTGGTATTTTGGACGCAGTGATTGCAGAATAATCGCAGTGTACTGCAGTTGAACTGCAGTTATACTGCACTCTAACTGCAGTTACACTGCAAAATTACTGCAGTAAAAAAAACGGTGTTATTTTGGACTTCGGTATTTGCAGCATACTGCAGTTATACTGCACTCTGACTGCAATCTTTTTCGTAAGGGGTCCGGCATCTTCCCAGCCGAAACAGTTCGGAAGAGTTTGTGCATATATTATGGCAACATTTTGTGACGTTTTTGTTTGTTTTGGATTGGTCAACAGTAGGAATTATTCAATAAAGTCTTTGTTGTCATTCAACGAGGTACGACTCATTTTCATGCACATTTTCTATTGAAAAATACTGCACATCTAAGATAGATGTATAATTGCAAGACTAAGATCTCTTCGGCAAAAAAACTTTCTTCGATTTATTCTGACTATTTTGAGGAAGTGTATACTGGCTACGGCGTCTCAAAATGGACAAACAGTACTATTACCCCTTTTTTCTAGTTTTTCAAGGGAAGGTCTTTTAAGGGAGTATGAGAGTTTTCAGCCTAACTGAAGCATGCTGACGCGTTTAGCCTAATGTGTGTGTCCTGTCCACAGCTCGGGGAAACGTGTACTCTCCCGGGGAAACAACGAAGGTCAGCTAGGTCTGGGAGGCAATGAGGAGAAGACAGCCTTCCAATTGGTGGACTTCTTCAGTTCACATGGACCAATCAAAATGCTTGCTGCCGGCTCCAACACCTCTGCTGCCCTCACAGGTAAGACTAACAAGCCGCCAACTGAACTGAAGCATGCTGACGCCTTTAGGGTTAGCTAAAATGCAAAATATTTCAACTTTAGACGTCAATTTGACATAAACTGTATCCTATCTAGCCATGTTGAATTAGTCATCTCTGGAGTTCACTCACTGTTACTATATACTGAAACTGGGCCTCCAATCCACAGATGTTTAGTGTTCACCCATGGCCTCAATAACTTCCCAAACACCACAGGAGAAGTTCTATATCTCAACTTGATGAATATGAGGAGTAAATGGATTGCCATGCGTTTGCTGCTCTCTCCATGTCTCTGCTCCGTGTCTTCCATCTCTAGTCTCTTGTTAAACCCACAGTGGTTAATGGGCCACAGGGAGACAGACCGTCTCCGGTGGAGGGACCTACAACCAGATCCTGCAGGACCCGTAGATCAGCCCGCCTTAACTATTAGCATGGGATGGGGAGCCTCTGTTTCTACTACTCTTGGGTGGAGCATTGTGTTATATGGGTCAGAAGTTCTTCCTCGTTCTGCTTCAGTAATCACATCTAAATGCCCTGGACATCCCACTCAGCAATGAAAGTCATATGGCCGAGGAGATGGCCCACATGTTCGTTGTCCTCCGCTTGCTGGGGAGTTGAAGAGAAAACCAATGAGGAGTTTTATTTCCTGTAAAGACCCTAAAGGCTTAGCTTGTCCTCCTTTCCCCAGGGTTAATGGAGAAGCTCCCCCGCTCAACACTATCGCACCACACCAGCATATCTAACACCATCATAGCCCAATGGAAGCAGATGTGCACTGCACTTGTCCTCCGTCAGCGTCCTACTTTCTCTGGCCATATGGAGGTCTGGGTTCTACCCTGGCCTCATGCCCCTGACATTGGCAGACCAAGGTGACGGCCATCAACACAGAGATTTACGAACTTTTACATAGTGATTCTCAAGATGGATTACCTTCATTCCGATGGAAATATGGCTCGTGAACCAGCAAAATGGATAAAAAATATATACAATTACAAAGTTTTTTAGCCTTTTTTTCGGTCAGCAGGTTTAGTGATTTGGAAAACGGTTGCAGATGTGGCCCAGATGGGCCAGCCCTTATAACGGCACACCATGTCAATTCCCCCAGTTGGATAGTCTCAAGATTGGCGAGTTGGAGGAGAAAATCATTTGATATTTTCCATCCCTCAGTACAATCTTCTCAGTTCATTCGTGGACGACTAAGGGCTGGATTCAATCCGTATCACAGAAGATTTGCATTCAAATGTAAACGTAATTTCCGATTGAGCCGACATGTGCAGAGTTTGCCGTTAATGCAGTCTCCGCGAACACGGGAACATTGCCTTTAAAATCAAGCTATAACGCAGATCTTACGCAATACTTCGGCGATACGGATGAAGTCCAACCCTGAGTTATTGTGTTATCTTCTAAATGTTAGTTAGTAAAAGTTTGTGGCAAGAAAAGCATGTCTCGCGTCAACACTCGGAGAAACAAATGGGGTCGTTTTTCAACAGGTTGCAGAGATTCAGTCATTGAAGTATCCACCCGTGAACTTTGGCCTCACTGGCAACATTATTAGACAACACATGAAGGAAATATCAGAGCAGCTCTCCATTCTGCATATGGTACTGGACACCGTCACGTCGTAAACTTGCAAACCTTGTCATCCTTTCATCACGCATCAAACAAGCGGTTGCCCGTGGATGAGGCAGGAATCCAGACCCCTTTTTATTTTTATCAACCTGTGTTGGCAGTGAGTTTGAAGACAAACAGTACGAGGAAGCCACATTAGGAGCAAGCATCATGGCAGCACCATTGAAACAGTGATGTATGGAATGTTGCCTGAGAGGAAGCACCATGCAGGATGGAGTGCTGCACCATTAAGAGCGGCCTCACCTGTGATCTGTAGGCAACACAAGGCGAGGCTACTCTCAGAGCAGCACGTCTTACCCATAAATCCACCTTGACTCAACCTACCAGTAAACAAAGACTCCTCCCTGTCCCAGTTCATGTCACGGTAGTGTAGCTCAATTGGTAGAGCATGGCGCTTGTAACGCCAGGGTAGTGGGTTCGATCCCCGGGACCACCCATACGTAAAAATGTATGCACACATGACTGTAAGTCATTTTGGATAAAAGCGTCTGCTAAATGGCATATTATTATATTATATAGTGGCATTTATTAGGAACGTGAGATGGCTTCATGTTTCACTCCTGTTAAGATTTTAAACCTTCACGCTCATCCATTGCCATGCACGGTCGGCTGAAGACAAGACACCTGGCCTGCCTGCTATTGTGTGGGATGGGGAATCGAGAGATGGGGGTTGTGATTGGAATGTTTTCTCATATGTCTAAGAACACAGTAGGAAAGTTACTGAGAACATCATAGCCTCAAGTTGTAAAACAGACACTGGGCAGCCGTTCATTGTGCTGAACCATTTAACACGTTTCTGACGAACAATGTCCCACTTTCTGACGTCCGTCGTTACATAATCTCTTGGATGAATGGTTATGAAAACTCCAAAGTTACCAGTAACCCAAAATGATGAATGCTGATAAAAATCTGAATGAGGCAAACCCAGTAGGGTTTAGCCAGTAAGGTCTTGTGTTAATTCACAACGGTTACATTGAACGGTATAACAGCAGTGTGTAACAAAGACTCTGTTTGAACATTTGTGCTGAGTTGTGTATTAAGATAGAGCATGCGGCTTAAGTCTGTTCATGACGTGAGGATTTGTCAAAGTCAGACTTTCCTGTAAATCATTCCAAGCCTAGATGACAGGTTTTATGTAATGATTTTATTTATACTCAAGATTTCTTTCTAAGAACTGATATTCCAACATTTGAATAATAACACATTCTGAGAATCTCCGGCTAAGCAAAATCTAAAAGACATGGATAGGAAATGGTAGATTTACTGGAAGATATTTATACTTTAGTGACCACACCTATCTAATACTGTTAAGTGTTAAGCCAAAGTTCATGAAATACAAAGTAATGACAGATTCAATGCGTCACTCTGCTTCAAAAATGTTAGCATCGGACAAATCGTAGAAATCCTGCAAATGTATTCAGTTATTCTTTTATACTTTTGGAAAAAAATAAAAGTCTGTTGAGCTGTTAGCATATTAATTCAGATAAGTCTCACAACAAAGACCCTGTAGTAAATGTCCTTATGTATGACGTTTTGGAACACTTCAGATGATTAACAGGCTATGGTCCCGTGTGGCTCAGTTGGTAGAGCATGGCACTTGCAATGCCAGGGTTGTGGGTTTGATTCCCATGGGGGACCAGAACAAACAAAATATGAATATATTTGCACTCACTACTGTGTATGTCGCTCTGGTTAAGAGTGTCTGCTAAATGACTAAAATGTACATATCAGGATTGATTCTTGTATGGTAAACCATCAATGGACACAGCATTGAAGTTGTGTAGTTTGTTTCAATAGGCACAATGGATTCTTGGCTGTCGAATCTACTAAACATTTTGACAGTACATAAAAATTCCTGCCGATTATACGTGTCCTGTAGGCATGCCAGTGATACCAGAGAGAGACACATTTGTCAAAATCATACCCAATTTAGACAAATAGGTGCCATATTTCCAGAGCTAGGACAGACTGCTAGTGGGCGTAAGCCACAACCTGGTCTAACGTGATGGGTTCTTCAGGATTAAATAAACATGGAAACACGCAATTGAAAATAAATGAGCTTTGGTAAGTCTGGTTTATCCCTGATGTTCCTGGCGTAATGGGTGAACACAGCTGTAGAAATTGGCATGAACCGCCTTGTTATCCAGATAGATACTCTTACCAGAGGCGTTCTGGTGACATGAAAAACGATATCAGAAGAGGCCAATAAGGAAATCAACAACAAAAATATACCTTAAGATATTGTGAAAAATTATATGCCTCGTTAGATCACTGTTAGAATAATCCAAACAATTGATATGAAATGACTTCTACATCTGTTAGGCTCAATGTACAACCTCAGCTGAGACAGCACACAAAAAAGGAACTACAAGACAGATGATCATCTCCAAGTGGTTTCTGGAGGACTTTCAGATTGATCCGTTTGTTTTCCCAGAAGTCTGATTAATCTGAGGTTGTTCTCTGGTTTTAGGATCTGCCTCCGGGCTTCAGTCGGAGGTGATTCATGCAAATAAACGTGAACAGGAAAAATATACAGACAACGCTTTGAGCTGCGAAGGGCAGAGCACGGGCCAATGGGCCAATCAGAACTATCAAAGCTCATGGCAAATAAATCAATCAGGAGAACTAAAGCGTTTATATGAAACGAGGGAAAGAAAATATGATTACCAATAACAATTCATTTTTCACAGGATTGTGTTTGTTTTCAAAACCAAAGAACATGTAGTCCGTTTCAAACCAAGTCTAGCAACATCTGGACGTTAAGAGGTCGTTTTCCACTTCATAATTAACGTTTGTTAAAGTCCATATCTGGGTATATAATACATGGCCTACAGTGAAGGATTACAGTGGCAAACCATGAGGACCAAATATCCATACTAAAACTCAGTAATATTGTTGTGAATGTACATATTTCACATTCAGAATGCATTACCCGTCATCAGGAAGATTCCAAAGATCACAACAGATATTTGCCTGTCAGTCATCAATAATAGTTTCCAGTAGGTAATCAGTATCATCAGCCAAACAGAACTGGAAATAATTGTGGGAGATTAGCTACCAAGTTTGTGTTGTTTCACAAGTCCTTCTGTGCATTTTTGTGTAATCCAAATGGGAGCTTGACTTGTTAACTCATTTCCCAGAAGGCTTTGCAATGAAGAATGCTAGGCCATATTTCACATGTGCTCTTCCTGGAGCAGTTTTGAATTCATTGGATCTGACTGTAAGATTACCCTTTATATTGCAACTTGTAAAATCTAAATATATATTTTTTACCCCTTTTTCGTGATATCCAATTGGTAGTTATAGTCTTGTCCCATCACTGCAACTCCCGTACAGACTTGGGAGAGGCAAAGGTCAAGAGCAATGCGTCCTCTGAAACACAACCCTGCCAAGCCGCGCTGCTCACTTAACCCAGAAGCACCAATGTGTTGGAGGAAACACCGTACAACTGGTGACCGAGGTCAGCATGCATGAATCTGGCCCGCCACAAGGAGTCGCTAGAGCGCAATGGGACAAGGACATCCCGGCCAGCCAAACCCTCCCCTATCCCGGACAATTGTGCACCGCCTCATGGGTCTCCCTGTCGCAGCTGGCTGCGATACATCCTGGGATTGAACCCAGGTCTGTAGTGACACCTCTAGCACTGCGATGCAGTGCCTTAGACCACTGCGCCACTCGGGAGCCTGTAAAATAGTTTTTTAACAATATGAAAGTATGAATATGGGAAATAAGCACGCTACATGTACAGCACAATATGCTCTCTTCTTTGATTCAGTTTCCGTCTGTTGAAAGTATACTTTTTTAAAACACTATATTGAAGTAGGCCCATTTTTTTTCTATGCAGACTATATTCTCGACATATCCATAACTACTGATACATTAAAGTAATACCTTTTTATAGATGGAGTCAGGACATTGTGTAGCCTAGTGCAGGAATGATTCCTTGGGTCTTTAATTTCAACCTGCGGGCCAGGACTGAGAGGATATGGTTACGCAACCAAAGCCATGGCTCTCTTAACTACTGTTGACAGGATCCTGACAAAGTACGGTCGTTTAAATGAGGCTGGAGGAGGGGAGCAACGATCTAAGGGGCACTTGTTCTTACTTAGCACGACTGTGTTCCACATTAAATGATTTTTGCCAAGTCAAGATATTTTCCAGTCACTGTAAGAGGACGTTAAGGCTAACACGTCGCACCTGTTTCAGTAAAAGAGATTTCTGATTTCTCACACAAACTCAATAGAGGTCTATTTGTTTGCCCTATATGTGGAGAGTGGCCATTCTACCAAGTTTTATTAAGCATCCAGGCCTAATCACACAGGAAAACAAAATCATAAATGTAGCTTTCTTGGACCTTTGATTGGGGTTTAAGGTTAATCTGTGTCAACTCACACAGGAACATGTTGTCGGGCATAGACTAGGAGACATATGATTTATTAGTATCTGATTGTCAACATCAATCATCTTTTCCTTCCTCAAAGTATCTTTGTGTGGGCTGAGGGATTATTGGCCATGTGTTGTAAGTGACATGGCTGGATGTGTTAAATATAGGAGCAACTCATACCAGATTCATGATGACATCATTCATGTCATCAAATCCCTAAAAGTGGTTTACACAGGCAGCCACATCAGTGTACAAATATTATTGTGACACAGGAATGGCTATTGGTACTATCCTAACCACAGGTGGCTGCTAAGGGGAGGACAGCTCATAATAAAGGCCGGAACGGCACAAATGGAATGGCATCAAACACCTGGAAACCATGTGTTTGGCGTATTTGTTACCATTCCACTGATTCCGCTCCAGAGAGAAGCCTTACCCACGAGCCCGTTCTCCCCAATTAATGTGCCACCAACCTCCTGTGATTCTAACCAACCAATTTACTAGTAAAACCTTCAGATTAACATCTGGAACATCAACATATAAAGTAGGCCTTGTTCTCTGTGTTGAATTTTGTTTATTCCGGGACTAATTCACAAACTGGGAGAAGTACATTTGGGGCTGGAATCCCAGACACAGATTAAGCCTAGAACTAAAAAGCGTTCTCAACGGAGATTCTCCTTTAAAATCTGTTTTAGTCCAGGACTAGGCTTGTTCTGTCTCTGGGAAACCGGCCGTTGGAATTCAAATGGAGGTTCTCTCCTTCTCATCATTTAATATGTGTCATATAATGTTATAATACTTATCTGAGCATGCAAACCAACTGTAAAACATCTCACAAACCTCCTACGAGGACACTGAAGCACTCTCCACCTTCTCATCAGGCTCACATTACTATGCACAGCATAACTGTATAGTCTCAACCCTTTGCCTTGAACAAACACATGAAGTGAAAGAACTCCAAGACACAGTTTGATGATGGCACAGTCCCATATTCTATACTCCAACATAAAGTCATTGGGAGTTGCTTGGGAAAATATGAAGTGCTTTACTTTACTGAAGCAGTATTGAATGAGTGACAAGAGAATTGGTGGCTGAGGGTGAGGAAAAGGGATATTAGCAGCCATATAGAACAGTACATGCAGTAGGTGCTGGATGTAGATTTACTAACACACATTTCATTCTGACTGACTTTCACCTGGAATGAATGGACAGCTAAAAGTCCCACTCCTCTCCAGACACACAAAGGTTCTCTATCAAACTAAAAAGAATACAAGCTGTTTCGAAGCCTTACACAAGCCCTCAATGAGAATCGCTGAATCGCTTTGATGGTGATGGTGCAAACTCTCTCAAGACTCAATGTGATCTCACTGTTAGTCCTGAGAATGAGTCTCTACAGAAAATGAAGACCCCCTGCTTCCATGACCAGTGACACCTCTTTGATTATGGAACATAGTCCGTCAGTCTATCAGCTTTCCTGCCCATCGGATTGGTTGATTTTCCATTTAGAGGAGTCACCAATGAATGCACCAAGAATACATGTAGATGTATGGAACCATTCAAGGGCCTACGATATAGACATCTAGCACTACCTCATAGAAAGTCCACAGAGGCCTCTGATACCACTGTTTCATATTGAGTGGCTTTTAAAGTAAACTGGGAAAGCATTACTATTCCCCTCTATAATACGGTTAGCCACAGAAGACTATATGACTGGAGCAAAGGCCAACGAAAACAGGTCGCAATAAAAAGCTAACCAGGGAGTGATGTTGAACAGAAAAGTGGCATTTCACAGAGTTAGATTTCAGAGACCCTTCCGCTCTTCCCATAAGTCATCTTTCAACCGCTGCTGTATCCGCTGTTGTCATATCATTTTGGTTTTCCTGTGGTATTTCCCACTGTTGACTTTACATTTTATTTTATTTTCTCTCGTTGGATAGTTAAAGTGTTCATAATGGTCTGGTTATGAGGTGAAGGAGTGCTACTCTGAAGAGGTGCCTTGTGAGGAAACCAAATGGCTGCAGGTGGTCATTTATAACTAACAGCTTATCAAGAGCACACTGTGTCCTGAACACAACTTCAGGATATTCCCCTGTATTCTCTCCAGTGACTTCTTCCCTATGCTGCTATGTTTTGTCACGGTTCATCAACGAGAACCGATGTTCAGACAAACCGTATACAGAGAACCAATGTGGCTGTACAGACAACAATTGCTTGTCTCATGTTTGTAAGAGACCTTTAACTCCGGCCCAGGCTGAATATCTCAGGAGGATGTTCAATCAAACTCACAAACTGACATGTGTTTGATACTGGTACACAAACAGATGGCTGCCATTGATGTACTGAGCAGAACTAGTGCCACCTATCCTCCTCAGCATCCTTCATTCATTGGCCTTTTTCTTCCTTTCTCTCTTTCTTTCCTTCCTCTCTTTCTTTCCTTCGTTTCCTGACAGGGCCGATGTGCCGCCAGCGCAGGCAGGTTTTATGGTCATCAGAAACTCCAGGGGCCAGGCCGCTCCTCCTTCCAGTGGAGTGTGACTGAGTCAGGCCTGTAGGAGCCATTACAGTCAGCGGGTCTGCCTTGGCTTCCCTGGGCCCAGCACCAGAGCTCTGGGGTTCAAAGGCTGTTATGCAATGGTGTACCTCAGTCCTCAACCCAATACCTCACAAAATACAGGGGGTTTTATGGTGTGGAGTAAATTTGTATAAAATATTTTGGAGCTGATCTGTCCTCAGATCAGTGCCATGGGGCTTTTAGAGGCACTGAAGTGCTCAGGTTGGGCTCTTTAAAGAGCCGTAGATGGGAAAGCTGCCCGGGGCAGATCTGGGATCAGATTGTGTAGGACTCTGTGTGCAGTCTGCACACTTTCTAGTTGTAGTTCATAAAACCTTGATACTAGAATATCTATCTCAAAGACATTATTATTTTTGTGATGCAATAATGTATGTTTGCTTTTATGTATCTATGCTTGACAAAACAACGTTCCATTCTGTGCATGAAGGATCATATTTTACGAGCTACCCTGCAAAGCCGGAAACTCCCCAGGCCTATTTGATTGAATATGGCCCGTAGTGTAGTGAGGTCAGATGAAAAGTATGCGGGCCCACCGCTGTTAACATTAACCATCCAGAGAGATTATGTTGCACACCAATTCACCTCTTCCTTTCCCCAGCGAGGATTGTGTGCAGCCCAAGCAGCAAGAATGTCGGTTGGGCACAGAGAGAAAGGCCTGGAAAAGTTCTGATTCTATAGCATCCCATAGAGTTTATATTGAATTAAAGTCTCGTCGTAATCCAACATTATGTAACCAACGGTTTCTCTTCTTAGGGCTGTGGATAACGTGTCCTTCGTTTCCATGGTGAAGCTCCCAAAATAAGAGCAGAGCATTCCGAGTTATGGAAACCAAGGAAACACCTGACAATCTGGTCTCCAATCATGCAGCATAAAAATTATGAAGACGATGTTTTCATTCTGTGGTTCCAAAAGACAAAGACTTAGAGAACATTAAGATGAAATATCATCGCCACAATTATATTGGGTTACATAATCAAGAGACTAGTTTATTATATTTGTGGCAGACTCCGCACCGCGCTGGCAAGCGAAATGAAACCGCATCTATCAGGTTTGTCATTTGTGGTATTGTTAGTATTTAGCAAACGTTGATAAACGGGAGGCTGTAGAAAATGACAATACGTGATGATGGATTGGAGTCGTGAAGTTAAACCACCAAATCCTGAAGTTGAGGACGTGTCTTATCCAATCATGTGTTTCCCAAATGCTGCTCTCTCTCTCTGCTTCAGAATCAGATGGAGTCGCTGCCAAGGAAAACAGACATAACAGACAAGATTTGTGTAATATTTACAGAAAATAGGTTTCAGACCACAGCTAAAATCCATAAACTATGTAGGCACAGGAAACAGTTTATTTATGAAATGTTAGCCGCTAGAGAGTTCCTAGAGTCGTCATACTGTATCTCATGGTAACCAAGGTCGCAGAGAACACCACCACCACATTTGGCTAAGTCAAAGGAGTTCTTAGAACAATGCCATCAATAGCTGACAACATTAGTCAAAAGCTGGCACCCAAAAACCCCGTAAGTGAAAGCCTTACTAACGTCCTCTGTAAACAGTCATAGGAACAGGTGCATATATATCCCACAGGTCAGGTTCAACATCAATCAATCCTAATAGCCATCCATAAAGAGGGGGAACTAAGCACACAGAGAGAACACACAGCAGCTTCTGACTGATTGAATGTCAAGCCCAGGAGTTAGAGTTCGGGAGCTCTCTTTCTCTCTCTTGGTCCTGTCGTCCTGCATAGCCAAGATGCGGTGGAGTGTTCCTCCTCTTTCTGTGCTGTTTGTTCTGCAGCAGCTGTCTGCAACCCTATCCCAGGGTGTTTCTGTTTCCCATGGAGCATTGGGAGCAGCACTCCGGGGGCTATGGCTGTCACAACAGGCCGTAAACCATACGGTGTGACCTCAATGGGACCACTCACCATCAAGGACAGAAAGACAGACCCAGAGTTCAGTTCACTATGGGAAAGGGAAAATACTTGCTTTCGGACAAGTACATTTTTCCTAATGGACTCATGAGAGAGGGTTGACTGACACCTGAGAGACACAAGGACCAAAACAACAACATAACAACAACAGAGTACGAGAAACAGTCTCTCTGAGAACTATAATTATATAGTTGCTGAAAACCGGTGTCCCCATAGACTTACAGTGTACGCTTTCTGCCCTAGTAAAAATGTAAGTCACAGTTGCCCAAAAAAACAAAACTTCTACATAAGGCATTTCCCTCCATGATTTTGGTCCTTAAGCTGAAGATCCTTAAAGCTCTGTGGTTAAGACATCTGAATGGATGGTGTAGATTTCCTTCTGCCTAAACAATCCATTGAACAAATTACCCTAAAGCTGATATTATAACCATTTAGCAGACATTTTCCAAGCCTGGACATGAAATTAAACTATTCCAGGTCTCCTAGGTCATATATCAGAGAAGGATTATGTCATACTAACAGGTAATAATAAAGTAGTTAATGGTGCATGAAATAACCTAAAGGCTAAATGTTCAATTGCATAATGTGGCCTATTCGTTTTCTTCTAGACCTCCCCTAAGAAGGGATGAACATCATCAGTTTACTATGAGGAAAGAGATTCAAGGGAATAAGGTTCCACAGTACTGAACCAATTTTCTTTATGTTACCATAGAGATGCAATAGGTGTTTTTAATCCTGTGCATATCACAATGTAGGAGTCACAATGGCATGGGTAATGTTGACGCTAGCATAATGACGAGATCTTTGAGCTTTTGTCTTTTCTTGATAGCTAAACCATCCTGTGTATCTCGAGGAAATCCTCTGTGGCTAAAACCATTTGGTCATGCATTAGGGGACACATTTATACAGGCCCAATGTATTATGGTCCACCAGCGTTGCTTTAATATGACACATTACATTACAATGGAACGATTTGATTATTGTAATGTTGGCTAGCTATAGTTTGTATCAACATAAAGTGTAGTATAGAACTATCGTTAGCTAGCCAGCTATATTCGTTCGCAGCGACGCCGTTTTTCAAACAAAGTCAACACCGCAGCCATTGCTAGCTAGCCAACACTACCAGCACTGTAGCAACTAAATACAATATCCTTTTAGCCAGCTACATTCGTTCACAGCGATGCCGTTTTTCAAACAAAGTCATCACCGCAGCCATTGCTAGCTAGCCAACGCTACCAGCTGGCAGTACTATAGCAACTAAATACAATATAATTTTAGCCAGCTACATTCGTTCGCAGCGACGCCGTTTCTCAAACAAAGTCAACACAGCAGCCATTGCTAGCTAGCCAACGCTAGCAGTACTGTAGCAGCTAAATACATTATCTTTGTGCTAGCTAGCCAACGTTTAATTATTGCTGCGTTATGAAAGGAACTAGACACGGACACAAATTATCTGTTTAGCGTGTTAACACACTATTGGTAGTTTGTTGTAACCAAGTATTGGTGCTAAACCGTGTGTTATTGGATGCTAGCATGCTAGTTAGCTATGGCGTCATAGTTAGCTAGCTGAATAAAGTAAGTTGAGTCTATTCCTTGAAACATTGAACCGCTGTAGCTTACAACAATTCTAATTTCTAAAGTGGAAGTTGGGAGAGTTTTATTCGGGTGTTTCAGTGAAACAATTATAGTTTCTGAGGTGGAAGTTGGGAGAGTTATATATGGGAGTTGTGGTAAGGGAGGCCCCGCTCTCTCCTTTCCCAGATGTTTAGTTCATTTCATTCCGATCTCCTCTGCATTATTGTAGTCATTTGCTACAGCCTGTCAACTATGCCTCTGCCTATCCCTGTTCTCTCCTCTCCGCACAGGCTACACAAACGCCTCACACCGCGTGGCTGCTGCCTCTCTAACCTGGTGGTCCCTGCACGCACCACACACCTGGAGTTCCAGGTCTCAGGCAGCCTCTGGAACTGCCGTTCTGTTGTCAACAAGGCTGACTTCATCCCAGCCTATGCTACCCTCCAGTCCCTCGACTTCCTGGCGCTGACGGAAACATGGATTACCACTGAAAACACTGCTACTCCTACTGCTCTCTCCTCGTCTGACCATGTGTTCTCGCATACCCCGAGAGCATCTGGTCAGAGGGGTGGTGGCACAGGAATCCTCATCTCTCCCAAGTGGACATTCTCAATTTTTCCCCTAACCCATCTGTCTATCTCCTCATTTGAATTCCATGCTGTCACAGTCACTAGCCCATTTAAGCTTAATATCCTTGTCATCTATCGCCCTCCAGGTTCCCTTGGAGAGTTCATCAATGAGCTTGACGCCTTGATAAGTTCCTTTCCTGAGGATGGCTCACCCCTCACAGTTTTGGGGGATTTCAACCTCCCTACATCTACATTTGACTCATTTCTCTCTGCCTCCTTCTTTCCACTCCTCTCCTCTTTTGACCTCACCCTCTCACCGTCCCCCCCTACTCACAAGGCAGGCAATACGCTTGACCTCATCTTTACTAGATGCTGCTCTTCTACTAATCTCACTGCAACTCCCCTCCATGTCTCCGACCACTACTTTGTATCCTTTTCTCTCTCGCTCTCCTCCAACACTACTCACTCTGCCCCTACACAGATGGTAATGCGCCGCCGCAACCTTCGCTCTCTCTCTCCCACTACTCTCTCCTCTTCCATCCTATCATCACTTCCCTCTGCTCAATCCTTCTCCCTCCAATCTCCTGATTCTGCCTCCTCAACCCACCTCTCCTCCCTTTCTGCATCTTTTGACTCTCTGTGTCCCCTATCCTCCCGGCCGGCTCGGTCCTCCCCTCCAGCTCCGTGGCTTGATGACTCATTGCGAGCTCACAGAACAGAGCTCCGGGCAGCTGAGCGGAAATGGAAGAAAACTAGACTCCCTGTGGACCTGGCATCTTTTCACTCCCTCCTCTCTACATTTTCTTCATCTGTTTCTGCTGCTAAGGCCACTTTCTACCACTCTAAATTCCAAGCATCTGCCTCTAACCCTAGGAAGCTCTTTGCCACATTCTCCTCCCTGCTGAATCCCCCCCCCTCCCTCTCTGTGGATGACTTCGTCAACCACTTTGAAAAGAAGGTTGACGACATCCGATCCTCGTTTGTTAAGTCTAATGACACTGCTGGTCCTGCTCACACTGCCCTACCCTATGCTTTGACTTCTTTCTCCCCTCTCTCTCCAGACAAAATCTTGCGACTTGTGACTACAGGCCGCCCAACAACCTGCCCGCTTGACCCCATCCCCTCCTCTCTTCTCCAGACCATCTCCGGTGACCTTCTCCCCTACCTCACCTCGCTGATCAACTCATCCTTGACCGCTGGCTATGTCCCTTCCGTCTTCAAGAGAGCGAGAGTTGCACCCCTTCTCAAAAAACCAACACTTGATACTCTGATGTCAACAACTACAGACCAGTATCCCTTCTTTCTTTTCTTTCCAAAACTATTGAGCGTGCCGTCTTTAGCCAACTCTCTTGCTATCTCTCTCAGAATGACCTTCTTGATCCAAACCAGTCAGGTTTCAGGACTGGTCATTCAACTGAGACTGCTCTTCTCTGTGTCACGGAGGCTCTCCGCACTGCTAAAGCTAACTCTCTCTCCTCTGCTCTTGTCCTTCTAGACCTGTCTGCTGCCTTTGATACTGTGAACCATCAGATCCTCCTCTCCACCCTCTCCGAGCTGGGCATCTCCGGCGCGGCTCACTCTTGGATTGCGTCCTACCTGACCGGTCGCTCCTACCAAGTGGCGTGGCGAGAAGCTGTCTCCGCTCCACGTGCTCTCACCACTGGTGTCCCCCAGGGCTCAGTTCTAGGCCCTCTCCTATTCTCGCTATACACCAAGTCACTTGGCTCTGTCATATCCTCACATGGCCTCTCCTATCATTGCTACGCTGACGACACACAACTAATCTTCTCCTTTCCCCCTTCTGATAACCAGGTGGCGAATCGCATCTCTGCATGTCTGGCAGACATATCAGTATGGATGACGGATCACCACCTCAAGCTGAACCTTGGCAAGACGGAGCTGCTCTTCCTCCCGGGGAAGGACTGCCCGTTCCATGATCTCGCCATCACGGTTGACAACTCCGTTGTGTCCTCCTCCCAGAGTGCGAAGAGCCTTGGCGTGACCCTGGACAACACCCTGTCGTTCTCCGCTAACATCAAGGCGGTGACCCGATCCTGCAGGTTCATGCTCTACAACATTCGGAGAGTACGACCCTGCCTTACACAGGAAGCGGCACAGGTCCTAATCCAGGCACTTGTCATCTCCCGTCTGGATTACTGCAACTCGCTGTTGGCTGGGCTCCCTGCCTGTGCCATTAAACCCCTACAACTCATCCAGAATGCCGCAGCCCGTCTGGTGTTCAA
This sequence comes from Coregonus clupeaformis, assembly GCF_020615455.1. Taxonomy (NCBI): domain Eukaryota; kingdom Metazoa; phylum Chordata; class Actinopteri; order Salmoniformes; family Salmonidae; genus Coregonus; species Coregonus clupeaformis. Next base: position 156,514 of record NW_025534223.1, on the reverse strand, counting down.
CCTTCCCAAGTTCTCTCACGTCACCCCGCTCCTCCGCACACTCCACTGGCTTCCAGTTGAAGCTCGCATCTGTTACAAGTCCATGGTGCTTGCCTATGGAGCTGTGAGGGGAACGGCACCTCCGTACCTTCAGGCTCTGATCAGTCCCTACACCCAAACGAGGGCATTGCGTTCATCCACCTCTGGCCTGCTGGCTCCCCTTCCTCTGCGGAAGCATAGTTCCCGCTCAGCCCAGTCAAAACTGTTCGCTGCTCTGGCACCCCAATGGTGGAACAAGCTCCCTCACGACGCCAGGACAGCGGAGTCACTCACCACCTTCCGGAGGCATCTGAAACCCCACCTCTTTAAGGAATACCTGGGATAGGATAAACTAATCCCCCCAAAAAAAAAAAAAAAAAAAAAAAAATGGTAAAGTGGTTATCCCACTGGCTATAGGGTGAATGCACCAATTTGTAAGTCGCTCTGGATAAGAGCGTCTGCTAAATGACGTAAATGTAAATGTTTAAGAGCTGGTAAATGACCTACTTTTCTAATGTTTTCGTGAGAATGTGTGTCCCCAACTTCAAACTTGGCCAGACAAAATGTATTTGTATACACCAATTAATTTTCGTTTTAGTTCAGCTGCAGTCCGTTTGTTTAAACAGGCTCTGAACAATATTCCTGCAGGCACATCATTACACTGCACTTCCAAGTGCTGTAGAGAATTAATTCATCTTCATTGACCTTAGACGAGTGCACAAGTTGACAGAAAGGCTGAGAGGACATGACCAAACAAGGAAGTGGTGACTGTGTCAAGGAATCGAAAGGGGATCCTTTACGTTCACTATACTGTATCAATAAACCATTACCTCTGTCAAACAACACTTTTCCCTGTGTCCATAAAGTTGGGTTGGGAAAAAACTACAAACTTGATCAAAATCATGCTGTTTCCCCCAAAAAATCAGAGAATGTAGAAATAGCCCGTTCTGCATTCCGACTGACTGCAGGGATCAAGTTTTTCACATATTTGACACAACCCAGCCGAGGGTTCGTTAAAAAGGTTGAAACAAACTTTCCATCCGTCCATGTATGGAAATGTAATCACTATGGAAATAAACATTTACACTGACAGGCAGTAATAGTGACTGCTCTGTTACCTTATCTGGGTAGTGGGGTATTAAGAGTGTGACTGTGCCAATGGGCCGAGCGTCACCTCTCACTGAGAGAGAGAGAGCGAGAGAGAGAGACCAGTGTCATGTATTTTCCTCCTAAACTCAATGTGGTTTCAATTAGAAGTCTCCTTATCTCAGCCCGGCCTGTTCTGAATCTGGTTTGAAGACTGGGGCTTTTCTTTGATCCAATTCAGGAGAGGGAGAAGGAGAAAAAACCTGTTGCCTTAGAAAGGGGTTTGAAATGTCAAACTTTGACACACTGTCCCTAGAGTGAAGCCAGTGGAATATTCACTAGCGAAGGAAAAAAACCTACCAATATAACTCAAACGAAAACGTTACCGAATAAAAACCCATGTCTTGTGACGCAGCAGCCTCCCTATTGGCAGAGGAGTTGAGTCGTTCCTCAAATAAAAAGGTGGTAAATCCTTCCATCGTCCAGATTGGTCCACCACCCTTGTCTCCAATAACAACAGGGCCTTGGAAAAGGTAGAAGGTAAAAGACGTCATCATGAGTGATTTATTGTTTTTAAGAATCGCTGTCCTCACCTCACATGCAGCTTGATAACATGTTGTACTGATAGTGTGCTTGGTCCATTGAAGGGTCTGTGTTTTGTTTCGATAAGCTACTTCAGCATACATCTACAGTTCCCTAAAAAGCAACAGCTTTTTCGTTGGCATCTCCCTCTTTTAGTTGCTGATCTCAGAATCATCACTTATTCTCTTCAGTTTGACAATAATTCAGCATCTGTCTGTCTGTCTGTCTCTCTCTCTCGCGCTCTTTCCCTCTCCCTCTCTCTCTCTCTCTCTCTCTCACTCTCTCTCTCATTCTCGCTCTGTTCTTTCTGTATTGTTTTGCAGCGTTCCCATGCTCCCCTGCTCCCCTGCTGCCTTTCATAATTCAGATGTGGAAATTCCAGTCATCATGCTGGATTTGTATCAAATAAGCCTCACCTTCTCTCTCTCTCTCTCTCTCTCTCTCTCTCTCTCTCTCTCTCTCTCTCTCTCTCTCTCTCTCTCTCTCTCACTCTCTCCTCACTCTCACTCTCTAATTGGGAGATATATCCAAGGCCATCTGTAGCAAGGTTGATATTACTCAATGAATGTGCAGACAGAATCTCCATCAGTCCCTTTACAGCCACTATCTGTCACGATCGTTAACGGAAGATACGGACCAAGGCGCAGCATGATAAGCGTACATTTTATTAAGTACTTAACACGACACAAAACAACAAACAAACGATACGTGAAGTCCTAGGTTACACAAAACAAACCTTTACGGAACAAGATCCCACACCGACTAGTGCCAAACAGGCTGCCTAAGTATGGTCCCCAATCAGAGACAACGAGATACAGCTGCCTCTGATTGGGAACCACCCTGGCCAACATAGATCTAAACGATCTAGCACATCAACATAGAAAATATAACACAGAAACTACACACCCTGGCTCAACATTTCAGAGTCCCCAGAGCCAGGGCGTGACAGTACCCCCCCAAAGGCGCGGACTGCGACCGCGCCACACAAACACAACAGGGTAGGGGCCGGGTGGGCATTCCGCCTCGGAGGCGGATCCGGCTCCGGGCGTGACCACCACTTTCTCTCCACCTCCCCGTTGCGCCCCTGATCTGGTCTGGCACCGCTGACTGGAGCTGGACCCGATGACGGTGGATCAAACCATACAGGCTCCGGACTGGAGCCGCTGGCCGGAGCTGGACTGGACACCGGTGGAGCGGATTGCTCTGGCTCCAGAGTGGATCCGCTGACTGGAGTTGGACCGGACCCCGGTGGAGCGGATTGCTCTGGCTCCGGAGCGGACCAGGCACCGGTGGAACAGGCACGGGCTGTGCCGGACTGGACACACGCACCACTGGCTTGGTGTGGGGAGCAGGAACGGGCCGGACCGGGCTGACGACGCGCACCACTGGCTTTGTGCGGGGAGCAGGAACAGGCCGGACCGGGCTGGCGACGCGCACCACTGGCTTGGTGCGAGGGGCAGGAACAGGCCGGACCGGGCTGGCGAAGCGCACCACTGGCTTGGTGCGAGGGGCAGGAACAGGCCGGACCGGGCTGGCGACGCGCACCACTGGCTTGGTGCGAGGGACAGGAACAGGCCGGACCGGGCTGGCGACGCGCACCACTGGCTTGGTGCGAGGGGCAGGAACAGGCCGGACCGGGCTGGCGACGCGCACCACTGGCTTGGCGCGAGGGACAGGAACAGGCCGGACCGGGCTGGCGACGCACACCACTGGCTTGGCGCGAGGGACAGGAACAGGCCGGACCGGACTGGGAACACGCACCACTGGCTTGGCGCGGGGAGCAGGAACAGGCCGGGCTGGACTGGGAACACGCACCACTGGCTTGGTGCGGGGAGCCGGAACGGGCCGGGCCGGACTGTGGAGGCGGACTGGAGGTCTGGAGCGGAGAGCTGACACAACCCGTCCTGGCTGAATGCCTACTTCCACACAATACGTGTGAGGCATCAGCACAGGACGTACGGGGCTGTGCACTCGTACTGGCGCTACAGCACGTGGCACTGGCGCAGGATATACGGGACCGAGGAGGCGTACTGGAGACCACGAGCGTTGAGCCGGCACACCCCGTCCTGGCTGAATGCCCATCTTTGCACGACACGTGCGTGGTGCTAGCACAGGACATACAGGACTAGAAGTCCTAGGTTACACAAAACAAACCTTTACGGAACAAGATCCCACACCGACTAGTGCCAAACAGGCTGCCTAAGTATGGACCCCAATCAGAGACAACGAGATACAGCTGCCTCTGATTGGGAACCACCCTGGCCAACATAGATCTAAACGATCTAGCACATCAACATAGAAAATATAACACAGAAACTACACACCCTGGCTCAACATTTCAGAGTCCCCAGTGCCAGGGCGTGACACTATCTGCATATCCAATCAATAAAACTGCACATCTTAATATTTTGAGTTGACATTCCATTAATTCAAAATGGACAGTTTGACTGTGTAAACTCAGGGTTTCAAAGTAGGCGCAAGGTCGCAGCCTTAAACATGGCAGGCTTTAATTCATAACAAACCGTTCTATTATCAATACACTCGTCTGCAATGCCACCCCCTTCCTACTGTAGCAGCTAATGAGCAGCAGTGTGTTAGAAGTCTCCCAGATCGCTCCACAGTCTCTGTGTGGTTTCCCAATTAAACTAACTTCAAAAGGCTGCACCATATCTGCAGTCACCTTACTCAAGTCATTTTGTTCACCCGACCTAGAATACCTCACAATCAAATGCCGACCGTATTATCTCCCAAGAGAATGTTATTCGGTTATAGTCACGGCCGTGTATATCCACCCTCAAGCCGATACCACGACAGCCCTCAAAGAACTTCACTGGACTTTATGCAAACTGGATAACACATATCCTGAGGCTGCATTTATTGTAGCTGGGGTTTTTAACAAAGCAAATTTGAGGAAAAGGCTACCGAAGTTCTAGCAACACATCGACTGTAGTACTCGCGCTGCTAAAACACTCGACCACTTCTACTGCATCTTCCGGGATGCTTTACAAGGCCCTCCCCTGCCCTCCTTATGGCAAATCTGACCATGACTCCATTTTGCTCCTCCCTTCCAATAGGAAGAAACTCAAACAGGAAGTACCCGTGCTAAGGACTATTTAACGCTGGTCTGACCAATCGGAATCCACGCTTCAAGATTGTTTTAATCACGTGGACTGGGATATGTTCCGGGAAGCTTCAGAGAATAATATTGACGGATATACTGATACGGTGACTGAGTTTATCAGGAAGTGTATAGGAGATGTTGAACCCACTGTGACTATTAAAACCTACCCTAACCAGAAACCGTGGATAGATTGCAGCATTAGCGCAAAACTGAAAGCGCGAACCACTGCATTTAACCAAGGCAAGGTGACTAGGAATATGGCAGAATACAAACAGGGTAGTTATTCCCTCCGCAAGGCAATCAAACAGGCAAAAACGTCAGTATAGGCCGGCGTGAGTAAGACATTTAAGCGTGTTAACCCTCACAAGGCTGCCGGCCCAGATGGCATCCCTAGACGCGTCCTCAGCGCATGCGCAGACCAGCTGGCTGGTGTGTTTACGGACATATTCAATCTCTCCCTATCCCAGTCTGCTGTCCCCACATGCTTCAAGATGGCCACCATTATCCCTGTACCCAAGAAAGCAAAGTGTAACGATCCCGGCAGTCTGAGTCGGGTCCTGTCTGTGGACTAGTTTTTTCTGCTCGGGATCTCCAGTTTCCCGAGGGTTCTGGAACGCTCCGGGGAGCTCTCTTGATTTCCGCACCTGCATCCCATCAGCAATCTGCACACCTGGTCCTGATCATCACCCTTCTTAGGCTCTGGCCTAACATCCATTCCCTGCCGGATCGTTAGCCATGAACAGTAGGTTTACCAGAGTATCAGTCTTAGAGCTTCTAGCGTTAGTTTTGTTGTTTTGCACCTTGTTGGTTTATTGTTTACTTACCTCCGTTTTGTTCCATCTGCAGTCACTGTTCCGGAACCTTCATCCAACCTCTGCCTGGTGGTCGGCGGCTGCCGAGCCATGATCGGATCAACCACTGCACCCCCAACAACTAATCAACGCCGCCCGCTCTGTTCCCTGGATTATTCAGCATCACTCTTGAATTTGTAAATAAACACTCACCTTCGTTTCAACTTACCTTGTCCTGGTCTGCTTCTGGGTTCTGGCTTTGTAACTCGTGACAGAACGATCCGGCCAGTAATGAACCCAGCGGACCTGGACTCTGTTCGCCATGCCATTACCCATCAGGAGAAGATGTTGGGCCATCATAGCACGGAGCTACAGGAGATCGCGTTGGCAGTTCGAACCTTTCTACCGGGTCTGACGGAGGTCCAGAACCAGCGCAAGTTTCCGGTGGAGGATCCACTACCGGTTTCACCCATCTCGCCTGCCGCGTCTGAAGCGGTGTCCTTCCGTGAGCCCAAGGTTCCGACGCCGGATAAATATGAGGGGGGAGCTGGGAAGATGCCGTTCTTTCCTTATGCAGTGTGGGTTAGTGTTCGATCTACAGCCCTACTCTTATGCCACAGACAAGGCTAGGATAGCCTTTGTGATTGAGTTGCTGCGTGGTCGAGCGCTGGAGTGGGCTTCAGCCGTTTGGGAACGACAAGACCCCTGCATGGCTTCATACCAGGGGTTCACGGCCGAGATGAGGAAGCTCTTCGACCATTCCGTCCGAGGGAGGGACGCAGCTAGGCGCCTGTTTTCGCTCCACCAAGGAACTTCGCAGCGTGGCCGACTTCGTGATCGAGTTCAAGACGTTGGCTGTGGAGAGTGGGTGGAATGAGGAGTCTCTGCAAGCGGCCTTTTACCAGGGTCTGTCGGAGCAGCTCAAGGATGAGCTGATCTCCTATCCGGAGCCTAGTGACCTGGACAGCTTGGTAGCCTTGTCTATTCGGGTGGATAATCGAGTCCGAGAGCCGAAGGAGGGAGAAGCAATGGGGTCCGTCCAGTCGATCAGCTTCTCAGTTCCCAGTCGGGTCGGGTGGTGGACCAGAACATGTCGATCATTCTCCACCACAAAGGATTAGTGGAGAGGTCCTCTCTCCCGATTCTGAACCCATGCAAGTGGGGCGGCACGGGTTAACCAAGGAGGAGCGTCAACATAGACGTAAGACCAACTGCTGCCTCTACTGTGGTAGCTCGGGACATTACATCTCCACTTGTTCCCGGCGGTCGTCAAACTGCCCGGCTCGCTAAAGTTGGGAGGACTTTTAGCGAGCCAGTTTCAACCTCTCAGTACCTCTGTCAGACCCCGTTTCCCGGCTACCCTTGTGAACAGGAATCAGAGCTTAGCGATTAACGCTTTTATCGATTCAGGTGCCGATGGAAGCTTTCTTGATGCCGAGTTGGTGGAACAGCTGGGGCTTTCCAAGGAGCAATTGCCGGAAGCCATTGAAGCGACCACTCTGAACGGCAGTAGTCTGGCACGTATCACGATGAGGACTGAACCGGTTAAGATGCTGTTGTCGGGAATCATTCGGAGATGATTTCATTCTTCATTCTGCCGTCTTCCCATGTTCCTCTGGTCCTTGGATACCCCTGGCTGAAGGAACACAATCCCACGTTCGATTGGGTGACGGGCAAGGTAACGAGTTGGAGCCTTGATTGTCATGCTAACTGTCTCAAGACTGCCTGTCCCCATTCGGTTCCCAGTCAGGTGATTGAGGCTAAACCCCCAGATTTGTCCCTGGTTCCCGAGACATATCACGATTTGGGGGAAGTGTTCAGTAAGCAGAAGGCTCTGTCACTCCCTCCCCACCGACCATATGATTGTGCCATCAACCTGTTCCCTGGAGCTGTCTACCCCAAGGGAAGGTTATACAGTATCTCCCGCCCTGAACGTGAGGCTTTGGAGACCTACATCAAGGAGTCCCTAGCTGCTGGTCTCGTTTCGTCCTCGTCATCACCCCTGGGGGCAGGATTCTTCTTTGTGGGTAAGAAGGATGGCTCTCTTCGACCGTGTATTGATTATCGGGGGTTGAATGACATCACGGTCAAGAACAAGTATCCCCTGCCCTTGATGAGTTCTGCCTTCGACTCCTTACAGGGTGCTACGGTGTTCACCAAGCTAGACCTACGCAATGCGTATCACATGGTCCGGATCAGAGAGGGAGACGAGTGGTTGACGGGTTTCAATACACCGATGGGTCACTCAGTATCAGGTGATGCCGTTTGGACTGACCAATGCTCCAGCGGTATTCCAGAGTATGGTGAACGACGTCCTGAGAGATATGATCGGTCTCTTTGTGTTTGTTTACCTGGATGACATTCTGATCTTCTCGAAGGAACCTTCCGACCACGTCCAGCATGTCCGGCAGGTTCTGCAGCGATTGTTGGAGAATCGCCTGTTCGTGAAGGCCGAGAAGTGCGAGTTTCACGCCCACACGACATCCTTTCTCGGGTACATCATCTCCAGGGGAGAGATTAGGATGGACCAGGAGAAGGTTAGAGCGGTTCTGGAATGGGCCCAGCCCGGTACGAGATTGCAGCTCCAGAGATTTTTGGGGTTTGCGAATTTCTACCGCAGATTCATCCGGGATTACAGCCGTGTGGCCGCTCCGTTAACTGCCTTGACTTCCAGTATCAGGAGCTTCAAGTGGAATCCGGAGGCGGATCGAGCGTTTCTGGATTTGAAGAGGCGATTCACCAACGCACCGATTCTCTCTCAACCGGACACGGCCCGTCAGTTCGTCGTTGAAGTGGACGCGTCTGATGTGGGAGTTGGCGCCATCCTGTCGCAGCGATGCTCCACGGACAGTAAACTCCATCCCTGCGCCTACTACTCGTCGCCTTTCGCCTGCGGAGAGGAATTACGATGTGGGTAACCGGGAGCTTCTCGCGGTGAAACTTGCCTTGGAGGAGTGGCGCCACTGGTTGGAGGGGCGGAGCAACCGTTTATTGTCTGGACTGACCACAAGAATCTTGCTTACGTGCAATCGGCTAGACGTCTCAACTCCCGGCCAGGCAAGGTGGTCGTTGTTTTTCGGACGATTCAATTTTTTCCCTGACGTTCCGACCTGGATCTAAGAACGGCAAGGCGGACGCCTTGTCTCGGATGTTCTCCAAGACGGAGGAGGGTGGGTCCAAGACCGAGACAATTCTCCCCCGGAACTGCGTCGTGGGAGCTGTTAGGTGGAAGATTGAGGAGGAGGTGATGGCGGCTCTTCGGACGCAGCCCGGTCCCGTAACGGTCCACCCGGTCGGTTGTTTGTGCCTGAGTCGGTTCGTCCGCGGTCCTCAAATGGTCCCACGCCAGCAAGATGGCTTGTCACCCTGGCGTGGCTCGGACGATGGCGTTTCTTCGCAGACGCTTTTGGTGGCCTGCCATGGCCGAGGATACTCGGGGTTATGTTGCTGCCTGTCCAGTGTGTGCGCAGAATAAGGGTACCAATCGGCCCAGCTCTGGACTACTTCACCCCCTTCCTATTCCCCGCGACCATGGTCGCATCTGGCCCTGGACTTTGTCACTGGGTTGCCCGCTTCTGAGGGGAACACGGTCGTTCTGACTATCGTGGACAGATTCAGCAAGTTCGCCCACTTTGTGCCAATTGCCAAGCTTCCCTCTGCCTCGGAGACGTCCGAGATCCTGGTTAGGGGAGGTTTTCAGGGTCCACGGGTTGCCCAGTGATCTCGTTTCCCGACCGTGGCCCTCAGTTTACCTCTGCTGTCTGGAAGTCCTTCTGTTTGGCCATTGGAGCTACAGTCAGTCTCACATCTGGTTTTCACCCCCAATCCAATGGTCAGGCGGAGAGAGCCAACCAGAAGATGGAATCCACGCTACGCTGCCTGGCCTCTTCCAACCCCACCTCCTGGGTCTCTCAGTTGCCTTGGGTTGAGTATGCCCACAATACTCTCCCTACATCTGCCACTGGGATGTCTCCCTTCCAGTGCCTGTATGGCTACCAACCTCCCTTGTTCCCTTCTCAGGAGAAGGAGCTCTCAGTGCCTTCTGTTCAGGCCCATATTCGTCGTTGCCACCGGACCTGGCATCGGGCCAGAAAGGCACTCCTTAGAGTTTCAGACCGGTATCAGCTCCAGGCGAATCGTCGCCGGATCCCCGCTCCCACCTACACCATCGGAGATAGGGTCTGGTTGGCCACACGGGATCTTCCTTTACGGACTGAGTCTAGGAAGTTGTTACCGAAGTTCATTGGTCCGTTTGTGGTGGAGAAGGTGATCAACCCGGTGGCAGTTCGACTCAAACTCCCGAGGACGCTCAGAGTCCATCCCACCTTTCATGTCTCCTGCCTCAAGCCTGTTTTCCTCAGTCCTCTGTTGCCTCCTCCGCCTCCTCCTCCTCCTCCTCGGATGATCGGAGGTGGTCCTGCCTACACGGTGCGACGCATCATGGATTCCAGACGGCGGGGCCGGGGTTTCCAGTATCTTGTGGACTGGGAGGGGTATGGTCCTGAAGAGAGGAGTTGGATTCCGCGGCGACAGATCCTAGATGCTGACCTCATCCGTGACTTCTACCGCCTCCATCCTGGCGCTCCGGGAGTCCGCCCGGTGGCGTCGGTCGGAGGGGGTACTGTAACGATCCCGGCAGTCTGAGTCGGGTCCTGTCTGTGGACTAGTTTTTTCTGCTCGGGATCTCCAGTTTCCCGAGGGTTCTGGAACGCTCCGGGGAGCTCTCTTGATTTCCGCACCTGCATCCCATCAGCAATCTGCACACCTGGTCCTGATCATCACCCTTCTTAGGCTCTGGCCTAACATCCATTCCCTGCCGGATCGTTAGCCATGAACAGTAGGTTTACCAGAGTATCAGTCTTAGAGCTTCTAGCGTTAGTTTTGTTGTTTTGCACCTTGTTGGTTTATTGTTTACTTACCTCCGTTTTGTTCCATCTGCAGTCACTGTTCCGGAACCTTCATCCAACCTCTGCCTGGTGGTCGGCGGCTGCCGAGCCATGATCGGATCAACCACTGCACCCCCAACAACTAATCAACGCCGCCCGCTCTGTTCCCTGGATTATTCAGCATCACTCTTGAATTTGTAAATAAACACTCACCTTCGTTTCAACTTACCTTGTCCTGGTCTGCTTCTGGGTTCTGGCTTTGTAACTCGTGACACAAAGGTAACTGAACTAAATGACTATCGCCCCGTAGCACTCACTTATGTCATCATGAAGTGCTTTGAGAGACTAGTCAAGGATCATATCACCTCTACCTTACCTGCCACCCTAGACCCGCTTCAATTTGCTTACCGCCCCAATAGATCCACAGACGATGCAATCGCCATCACACTGCACACTGCCCTATCCCATCTGGACAAGAGGAATACATATGTAATCCATATGCTGTTCATTGAATATAGCTCAGCCTTCAACACCATAGTACCCTCCAAGCTCATAATTAAGCTCGAGGCCCTGGGTCTGAACCCCGCCCTGTGCAACTGGGTCCTGGACTTCCTGACAGGCCGCCCCCAGGTGGTGAAGGTAGGAAACAACACCTCCACTTCGCTGATCCTCAACACTGGTGCCCCACAAGGGTGCGTGCTCAGCCCCCTCCTGTACTCCCTGTTCACCCATGACTGCGTGGCCAAGCACGCCTCCAACTCAATCATCAAGTTTGCAGACGACACAACAGTAGTTGGCTTGATTACCAACAATGACGACACAGCCTACAGGGAGGAGGTGAGGGCTCTGGGAGTGTGGTGCCAGGAAAATAACCTCTCTGTAGGCTGTGGAGGCTGAAGAAATTTGGCTTCGCACCTAAAACCCTCACAAACTTTTACAGATGCACAATTGAGAGCATCCTGTCGGGCTGTATCCCCGCCTGGGATGGCAACTGCACCGCAACCACAGGGCTCTCCAGAGGGTGGTGCAGTCTGCCCAACGCATCACCGTGGGCAAACTACCAGCCCTCCAGGACACCAACTGCACCCGATGTCACAGGAAGGCCAAAAAGATAATCAAGGACAACAACCACCCGAGCCACTGCCTGTTCACCCCGCTATCATCCAGAAGGCGAGGTCAGTACAGGTGCATCAAAGCTGGGACCGAGAGACAGAAAAACAGCTTATATCTCAAGGCCATCAGACTGTTAAACAGCCTTCACTAGCACATTAGAGGCCGCTGCCTACAGTCGTGGTCAAACGTTTTGAGAATGACACAAATACTAATTTTCACAAAGTCTGCTGCCTCAGTTTTGATGATGGCAATTTGCATATACTCCAGAATGTCATGAAGAGTGATCAGATGAATTGCAAAGTCCCTCTTTGCCATGAAAATGAACTTAATCCCCCAAAAACATTTCCACTGCATTTCAGCCCTGCCACAAAAGGACCAGCTGACATCATGTCAGTGATTCTCTCGTTAACACAGATGAGAGTGTTGACGAGGACAAGGCTGGAGATCACTCTGTCATGCTTATTGAGTTAGAATAACAGACTGGAAGCTTTAAAAGGAGGGTGGTGCTTGAAATCATTGTTCTTCCTCTGTTAACCATGGTTACCTGCAAGGAAACACGTGCCGTCATCATTGCTTTGCACAAAAAGGGCTTCACAGGCAAGGATATTGCTGCTAGTAAGATTGCACCTAAATCAACCATTTATCGGATCATCAAGAACTTCAAGGAGAGAGGTTCAATTGTTGTGAAGAAGGCGTCAGGGCGCCCAAGAAAGTCCAGCAAGCACCAGGACCGTCTCCTAAAGTTGATTCAGCTGCGGGATCTGGGCACCACCAGTGCAGAGCTTGCTCACTCACAATTTTGCCTAAGAACACAGCCATGAATAAAGAATGGTACCAACACATCCTCCGAGAGAAACTTCTCCCAACCATCCAAGAACAGTTTGGTGACGACCAATGCCTTTTCCAGCATGATGGAGCACCTTGCCATAAGGCAAAAGTGATAACTAAGTGGCTCGGGGAACAAAACATCAACATTTTGGGTCCATGGCCAGGAAACTCCCAAGACATTAATCCCATTGAGAACTTGTGGTCGATCCTCAAGAGGCGGGTGGACAAACAAAAACCCACAAATTCTGACAAACTCCAAGCATTGATTATGCAAGAATGGGCTGCCATCAGTCAGGATGTGGCCCAGAAGTTAATTGACAGCATGCCAGGGCGGATTACAGAGGTCTTGAAAAAGAAGTTTCAACACTGCAAATATTGACTCTTTGCATAAACTTAATGTAATTGTCAATAGAAGCCTTTGACACTTATGGAATGATTGTAATTATACTTCAGTATACCATACTAACATCTGACAAAAATATCTCATAACATTGAAGCAACTTTGTGAAGACCAATACTTGTGTCATTCGCAAAACTTTTGACCACGACTGTATATCCATAGATTAGAAATCACTGGCCACTTTAATAAATGGAACACTAGCCACTTTAATAATGTTTACATATCTTGCATTACTCGTCTCATATGTATATACTGTATTCTATACTATTCTACTGTATCTTAGTCTATGCCACTCTGACATTGCTCGTCCATATATTCATTTATATATTCTTAATTCCGTTGCTTTACTTAGATTTGTGTGTATTGGGTATATGTTGTGAAATTGTTAAATATTACTTGTTAGATATACTGTACTGTCGGAGCTAGAAACACAAGCATTTCACTACACCCGCAATAACATCTGCTAAACACGTGTATGTGACCAATAAAATTTTATTTTATTTTATTTGTAGCCAGTGTGGTGCCCATTCCCCTTAACAAGAGGCATTCGTTTCACATGATCTGTTTGTAAAAAATATAGTACATACTAAAGTAACATTTTCCATCCTAAACAAAGTCTGTTTTAAAAAAAATGTTTTGTTCAATACCCTCATAAAACAATACAATGATAATGTAATGATGACATTGGATCCTAGTGTTGACATGAGCTTGTATGTGGTTGAGTTTTATGATTCCCTGGCGGACCTCATTCAGTTTGCTGTCTTTGGTTTGATAAAAACAGACTTTGAAAGTCCCTGTAGTCCCTTGAATTCTCTCTGTTCTAGGCAGAAATAGGGAATAGGTACGAAGACCACACCACATCAGAAACATCTTTAGGCTTCTGATGAGGATCCAACAGTTACAAAATGATCTGTACAGTACAGTTCCCCTAATGTTATGCAATGACAATCAGTTATTTTCATTACCGACCAACCAAATGACACCCCCAACATTCTTTCCTGGTGTCATCTAAGCATTGAAAATGATTTCCCCCTCTATTTTGTATTCTCTCAAGATGGGACCGGGTGAAATTGTTCATGACATGGTTTTGTTTGACGTTCATTGGAGTGTGTGGTGGTAACAACAGTTGCTTTCTCAGCACTTGAATTGTGGCAGAGGGGAGGAAGCTGTTATTTCAGCCGTTCTTCTGTCCTCGCTGCCGGCACAGACAACGTGTTGAGAGAGTGACAGGCCAGGCACCTTGGCAACGGAAACCATGCTCTCTGCGTGTTCATACTCACACACAACATACAGTATACACACACAAGCTTGCATACACATAAAACACACACACGCGTGCATATGCATGCAATAGAACACACATGTACTTCATTCATTCATACACACACACACACACACACACACACACACACACACACACACATACACATACACATACACATACACATACACATACACATACACACAGGTAACTGCCCAAATAAAGGAAACACCAACATAAAGTGTCTTAATAGGGTGTTGGGCCACTACAAGCCAGAAAAGCTTCAATATACATTGGCATAGATTCTACAAGTGTCTGGAACTCTATTGGAGGGATGTGATATCATTCTTCCATGACAAACTCCATCATTTGGTGTTTTGTTGATGGTGGTGGAAAACGCTGTCTCAGGCGTCGCTCCAGAATCTTCCATAAGTGTTCAATTGGGTTAAGATCTGGTGGCTGAGACAGCCATGGCATATGGTTTACATCAAACCATTCAGTCACCACTCGTGCCCTGTGGATGGGAGCATTGTCATCCTATGGGGGCATAGCCATTGTAGCCAAAAGAATGGCCTGCCCAGTATTTTTATACATGACCCTAAGCATGATGGGATGTTAATTGCTTAATTAACTCAGGAATCACACCTGGGTGGAAGCACTTGCTTTCAATATATCTTAATAATATAATATGCCATTTAGCAGACGCTTTTATCCAAAGCGACTTACAGTCATGTGTGCATACATTTTTACGTATGGGTTGTCCTTGTATCCCTCATTTACTCAAGTGTTTCCATTATTTTGGCAGTTACCTGTAAATTCTCAATTCGCTGCCCAAGACACAGTCAGTTTAGCCAATAATCGTGCTCATACCCTGATTCTTCACAGTACACGTGCAGTAGCCCAGACACATGCTACCTGATTCTCAGAACATACTTCTCTGCACTGCTAAGTATCAGACAAGGACAAAGCCAATGAAGGAATGCATGTTATGAAAGAGGGGGTGCTGGGACCTGCCTGTCTGCCGAGAGGGTAGAGGGACTGCCAACCCCCTAAGCACTTTAAGATGCACTTAATTCATTCCTTACAATGGAAACACCATGCAGGAGACAGTGAGCACTGAACAGTTCAGACCCAGACCATATAGGCAGAAAGTGATTGGTATAAAATAAGGTGATTGGTGAATTTACTGGCTTCTGATTGGTGGATTAAGAGGGCTCTGATAGCTGTGGGCCTGTGGGCCAATCATCACCTGTCATAGAGTTGATTCTGTACTGAATCCAATCCCCATGCAGACTCGAACCTGAACCTGAGGCACAGTCTAATTTAGATGTCTCTGTGTTCGTGCTCTCTGATCATGACACTACTACAGTACTCCTGTGGAGAATGCTCCTGTGGAGAAGACTTAATGTCCAGTCTAGTGTAATGTCCAACCCTGGCCTACTGTACACTGTGCTTCAGTTCTTCAGTGTACGTGGTAGAGAGCCCTCTAGTGGTAGAGAGGGTTAGACAGGAGATCAACACTACCAGAGTTAGTACAGGTACACTATATATATATATATATACAGAAGTATGTGGACACCCCTTCAAATTAGTGGATTCGGCTATTTCAGCCACACCCGTTGCCGACAGGTGTATAAAATCGAGCACACAGCTATGCAATCGCTATACACAAACATTGGCAGTAGAATGGCCTTACTGAAGTACTCAGTGACTTTCAACGTTGCACCGTCATAGGATGCCACCTTTCCAACAAGTCAGTTCATCAAATTTCTGCCCTGTTAAAGCTGCCCGGTCAACTGTAAGTGCTGTTATTGTGAAGTGGAAATGTCTAGGAGCAACAACGGCTCAGCCGCAAAGTGGTAGGCCACACAAGCTCACAGAACGGAACCGGCGAGTGCTGAAGTGCGTAGCACGTTAAAATTGTCTGTCCTCGGTTGCAACACTCACTACCGAGTTCCAAACTGCGTCTGGAAGCAACGTCAGCACAAGAACTGTACATCGGGAGCTTCATGAAATGGGTTTCCATGGCCGAGCAGCCACACACAAGCCTAAGGTCACCATGCGCAATGCCAAGCATCGGCTGGAGTGGTGTAAAGCTCGCCGCCATTGGACTCTGGAGCAGTGGAAACACATTCTCTGGAGCGATGAATCACGCTTCACCATTTGGCAGTCCGACGGACAAATCTGGGTTTGTCAGATGCCAGGAGAACTCTACCTGCCCCAATGTATTGTGCCAACTGTAAAGTTTGGTGGAGGAGGAATAATGGTCTGGGGCTGTTTTTCATGGTTTGGGCTAGGCCCCTTAGTTCCAGTTAAGGGAAATCTTAACGCTAAGGCATACAATGAGATTCTAGATTATTCTATACTTCCAACTTTGTGGCAACCGTTTGGGGAAGGCCCTTTCCTGTTTCAGCATGACAATGCCCCCATGCACAAAGTGAGGTCCATACAGAAATGGTTTGTCGAGATCGGTGTGGAGGAACTTGACTGGCCGGCACAAAGCCCTGACCTCAACCCCATCGATCACCTTTGGGATTAATTGAAACGCCGACTGCGATCCAGGCCTAATCGCACAACATCAGTGCCTGACCTCACTAATGCTCTTGTGGCTGAATGGAAGCCCCGCAGCAATGTTCCAACATTTAGTGGAAAGTCTTCCCAGAAGAGTGGAGGCTGTTATAGCAGCAAAGGGGGGACCAACTCCATATTAACCTTTTAAGGATCGGACCCTTTTTTTCAATTTTCGCCTAAAATGACATACCCAAATCTAACTGCCTGTAGCTCAGGAGCTGAAGCAAGGATATGCATATTCTTGATACCATTTGAAAGGAAACACTTTACATTTTGTGGAAATGTGAAATTAATGAAGGAGAATACAACACATTAGATCTGGTAAAAGATAATACATCTTTGAAATGCAAGAGAAGGCCACAATATAATATTTCAGTTTAGGCGCAATTTAGATTTTGACCACTAGATGGCAGCAGTGGGTGTGTGCAAAGTTTCAGATTGGTCCAGTGAAGCATTGCAATACTGCCCAAATGTGCTGAATTGATCAATTGATACATTTAAGTACATAACTACAGAGAACAAACAAAAATGATATGGTAATACAAAATGTAAGTTTACACACTCCCAGGAATGTCATACATGATGGATCATTAGCTTATACACTAACTTTCACACATCTAGATGGCCGGGCAGGGTGGGTGTGGAGCCAGAGACAGCAGGGGTTCAAACTGTAGAACTCAGTTCCTACATTTAAATATAACAATTTATTTTATCAAACAAAACTATGCTACATTTTATCTCTGGGACCCTTAGGATGACAAATCAGAGCAAGATTACTGAATGTAAGTACATTATTTACCTTCAGAGGTGAATGTATCAAACCAGTTGCTGTGATATGTTTTTTGTTGTTGCGCGCTCTCCTCAAACAATAGCATGGTGTTTTTTTACTGTAATAGCTACTGTAAATTGGACAGTGCAGTTAGATTAACAATAATTTAAGCTTTCTGCCCATATAAGACATGTCTATGTCCTGGAAAGTTTGCTGTTACTTACAACAGTCATGCTAATCACATTAGCGCACGTTAGCTCAACCGTCCCATATACGGGAAGCCGATCCCGTAGAGGTTAATGCCCATGATTTGGGAATTAGATGTTCGACGAGCAGGTGTCCACATACTTTTGGTCATGTAGTGTATGACCCTACCTCCAGGGTCAGATTTGTTTTAAAATCTTTGTGATTAAGATGTTTTATGGGTCAGTTGTCAAAGGGCAGTAACATCATTGTGAGATACGTAGTTTATTTGACCATTTTAGGGGAGAATCTGCCCACAGGAGATTAGGGAGGAGGAGGAGGAGGAAGAGAAAGACGTCCTTCAGAGGACACTGTGCAGTAGTGCTGTAAGACTGAACCATCTCCTTCAGCACCTCTGCACTCGTGGCCAAATCCTTGAAAGGGGAACGCTCACAGAGAGCACGTTCGTATCTTTACTTCAAACATTATCCTGAATAAATGAATAATGAACATTCCTCTCTGATTGTGCTTTACGTTATCCTGAATAAATGAATAATGAACGTTCCTCTCTGATTATGCTTTCTCCTTTTAAGGATAATATATTGACAATGTTTGGGATTATAGCATCACAATTTCACTGCAAGGACTTGTCTTTACATTGTGTATCTGTGCTAACTATTAGAACTTTAGCAACCAGGAAATGGTGGAGTGATTTCTGCATAGTGCAACTTTAAGCTAAAACTTCTTTATTATAAAGAACTCTAGTCACTCCACTATGTCTTCCTGTGTTTCAAAACACAAGGAGAAGAAAACACGAGGTGATCTGGCCCATCTGGTCCATCAAAGTGATGACTCACTTCTCTACTGGCGTCATGGCATTCACATCATTGGAGAAGTACTAGATTATCAGATTTGAGCTACACCCGATGTCCTTTCCCTTAGTCCTGAATCCCAAGCACATGCACAGCTGGTTGATAAATCTCCTTTTTGCATGACGTGCATGTAGTTCAGTGACTCGACTGTGTCGCAACTGGGACCCCTTAGTAAGACTTGATAGCACTGTTTTCTATCGGTGCTATGGATACTTAGAGACTATGCATTGGGGGAGAGCTGTTATTAAAGCCATTGTGGTTTTGGAAGCTAGCATAGCTAGCATATCATCTAGTGGAAGTCATTTTCTATGTCATCGGGGAGTCCATTGAATATACCATAAATCCTTATTTTCCCATCCACGCATGGGTTCACTTGTTTGAGGGTTCCATAAATTATCTAGACAAGAAGTTGACACACAATATTCGAGTCGTAAGAAGAAGAAGAAGAAGAAGAAGAAGAAGAAGAAGAAGTCCTGCATGTTGGGCAGGCATAGAGCCAGGATGTGATTAGCCATGGATAGAGGCTCTGAGCGGTGCTTCTAAAACTCATCCACTCTTAAGCATCAGCGCCGTCAAAGCAAGCAGGGGTGTTACACCACTCAATGTCACTTTGGGTAGGACAAGCAAAAATGGAGTGAGACACTTAAAGCTGCAATATGTAACTTTGTGGGCGACCCGACCAAATTCACATATAAATGTGTGTTATAGAGCTGTCTTTTCCTTTGAAAGCAAGTCTAAGAAGCTGTAGATCTGTTCTATGTGGCTATTTCTATGCTTCCCATTCTTATGTTTCGTTTTTGCGTCTTTTACTTTTCGGTTTTGTACAACAGCTTCAAACAGCTGAAAATACAATATATTTTTGGTTATGCAAAATACATTTCAACAGCAGTTTCGATGGTACAATGATTCTCTACACTATACTTGCTTGTTTTGTCACATAAACTGAAATTAGGCTAACTATTAGAACTTTAGCAACCAGGAAATGGTGGAGTGATTTCTGCATAGTGCAACTTTAAGCTAAAACTTATTTATTATAAAGAACTCTAGTCACTCCACTATGTCTTCCTGTGTTTCAAAACACAAGGAGAAGAAAACACGAGGTGATCTGGCCCATCTGGTCCATCAAAGTGATGACTCACTTCTCTACTGGCGTCATGGCATTCACGTCATTGGAGAAGCTGGTTGATAAATCTCCTTTTTGCATGACGTGCATGTAGTTCAGTGACTCGACTGTGTCGCAACTGGGACCCCTTAGTAAGACTTGATAGCACTGTTTTCTATCGGTGCTATGGATACTTAGAGACTATGCATGGGGGAGAGCTGTTATTAAAGCCATTGTGGTTTTGGAAGCTAGCATAGCTTAGAAGAAGAAGAAGAAGAAGAAGAAGAAGAAGAAGAAGAAGAAGAAGAAGAAGAAGAAGAAGAAGAAGAAGAAGAAGAATTAGAGTTATCTTTATGTTTCCAGGGGGGTGGAATGAAACCACTGAAACATCCCAGAGGGGACATGGGTGTTCCATGCAAGGGTTTGGGTAGGGTTGAGGCTAGGGTTGAACAGGGATGTGGACATGAAGCTAGGGTTAGGGTTGAAGAGGGATGTGGACATGAAGGTACAGTAAGGTTACGGTTAGAGGTAGGGTTATGGTTAGCGGTAGGGTTAGAGGTAGGGTTATGGTTAGCAGGTAGGGTTATGGTTAGAGGTAGGGTTAGACTTGTGTACAGGGTTAGGGTTGGGTACATTATGTAAACACTATATTTTCTCCTTCCCTTCATCTCCTCTCTGTCAGTGGGTTGTCATGCCATGGTCTTTGATTGACAGCTGAGAGGAGTTCCCAACTTCCTGCCCTCCAAAGAGCAGAGGCTTATGGGAGCTGAGGAGAGAAGGCATCAACCGCCCCCTCTGTTTGCTCAACTCTGTCCTCTCGCTAAGCTTGACACGGGCCACACACTCAATGACAGCTGTATCATCATTCACGTTTTCAATGGAATAATATTTTTCTACAGACGGAAGAAAACAAAAGCATTTCTATCCCAGCAATAAGACATGTTATGTCCAAGAACACAAACAACGTTGGATTTTAATCACTGTAAGTCATTGTTACTTTAAATCATTGTAAGCCTCTACACTGAGCAAATAGCTTTCTTAAGTGTGACCTTAGCTGTGTGATAAGGTTACTTGTCACCCTGTATTTAAGTGAGCTACTGGCTGTGTCCAATGCTGGCAGACTGCCAATCGCAAAGATTACCTAAACGTCACCTTCATTCAGCATGGAGTGATCTGTGTGCCAAGAATGTTTGCACTGCAAATATACAGAGCAAACGTAAAGGAATGTTATTGAAATTGGCCGCTTTACTTTCAGCCCAGAACAAACCAATACTGTACAGCAACTCAATATTAGGAAGGTGTTCCTAATGTTTGGTATACTCAGTGTACAATAATATCAACACTTGCTAAATATAGATTTGCTTGATAAAATGGCATATGCATTATAATATTGTAAAAAATATTAACATTTTATTACAGAAAGTGTCTGTTGGCTTTCAACCAGTAAGTCTAACATACACAACACAGGTCATAACACCATTGTCCTGTTAATCTCGAACTATGAAAAAACATAGAAAACACATCAACAGAGACAACGTACACATTTAACCCCTTTTTCAACGGGTTTAGGACATTTGGTTCATCAAAACATATGGATGAATACAGTCGACTCCTGATATATACAAAGGCTTGGGATCACCATGGATACGTGGACTAACCCAAAGCAGCAGATATCAGATTTGAGAAATTAGAAAACTCCGATGTCTTCATGGGCTATTGGGTATGGCGAAGAGGGGTTACTAACTATCACAATTCCAGTTAATCAATCTATACTCATTGCAACAGTTAAATACAGTATCAATTTATGTCTACATTTATTATCTACAAATCATGTTCAAGTAAATACAGCAACCAGGATATTTCATCATTTCAGTGGTGGGCTATATCGCGCTAGCCTGTGCCATCCAGTCAGTACCCACTGGGCACAGATGTCAGTTGATTGATTTACATTTGGTTTGAGTTGTCAACTATCGTGAATTCAATGTGAAATCAACAAAAAATCTCACCATGTCATTGGATTTAGGTTAAAAGATGGGTGAAAAAAATATACGAAATTCTCTTGATGTCTCTTCTATTCCAAACAGTTTTCCATGGGGATTCAACTTCATCACATTGAATTTTGGGGTTGAAATGATGTGGAAACAACGTTGATTCAACCAGTAGTTAGTTAGTTTCCATGCAGGACATTAGCCTTCCAGTGACATCCAGTGAACTTCAAGGGTCCTGCCAGCAGCCGCGTCACGTTTTCAGGACACAACACAACACCCCACAATGCTAACTGAAACCAAGTGAAGGCACTGAAGAAGAAGAAGACCATGTTTAGGGAGAACAGAGCAGGAAGGGACCCACACGTCCAAACTAACTGAGGACACAACAAATGAAGTAGGAGGAACAGTGCAGAGAACCTTTTTGACAGTAACTGTATCTAGATGTTTGATGGCTAGCTGAGCAGGAGGCTAGCTCATAGGATAAGGTGATGGCTGTGAGGATCGAAGAAAAAAATGAAACAACAAAAATAAAAGTATTTACAATACACTCCAACTTTAGAAAAAAGTCAGGTCATAGAAATAGAGTCAGTGACACGTTGCAACAGCACATCACGCCTCATACAGAAGACGTTCTTTTAAATATCCATCCTCTTCATCTGGTCATTCTGCAGAGTCCATCAGAAGCACCATGGCAACAGAAGATACTTTCCTCTTTCTCAAGTCAAAGACAAAGGCATGTTTCTGAAAGGAAAGACAGAAGAGAGGTTTACAGTTTAAATGTACATACAGTGGGGAAAAAAAGTATTTAGTCAGCCACCAATTGTGCAAGTTCTCCCACTTAAAAAGATGAGAGAGGCCTGTAATTTTCATCATAGGTACACGTCAACTATGCCAGACAAAATGAGAAATAAAATTCCGGAAAATCACATAGTAGGATTTTTAATGAATTTATTTGCAAATTATGGTGGAAAATAAGTATTTGGTCAATAACAAAAGTTTCTCAATACTTTGTTATATACCCTTTGTTGGCAATGACACATGTCAAACGTTTTCTGTAAGTCTTCACAAGGTTTTCTGTCACGATTCAGACAGACGACCAGAGGACCACAATTGCGTCACACCAGAAAGTTTATTAAACTTAAGGGAAAAGGGAAGTAGGGAGTGAATGAAGGCTCCAGGGGTAACAGGGATCCCGGCCCAATGCGCTGGGTCTGTGCCCCCCCCCAGTGGCAGCGATGCGTCCTATGAAGCCGGTGGTGGGTGGTCCAGAAGTCCTGGGGGGGGGAAGACACAGACACAACAGGGCGGAATGAAACCAGGCAGCAGTACAGTTCAAGGGAAATCCAAAATACGTAGTAGCAAGGCAGAAGGCTGGTCAGAGTTACCGGGATTGAAGAGTAGTCAGGAGTCGTAATGGCAGAAGCAGGTCTGGATCTCCTGAGGCAGAAGAGTATCCAAAAAACAGGCAGGTCCGGGGTCACAAAACCAGGGTGAGCCAGAAGCGCGAGCAAACAGGTTCCGGGTGTGAGCTTTGCAGACGATCTGACACCGGAGAGCTGAAAGACAGGGCCTTAAATACTGGGAGAGGTTAGTGGGTAATGCAGCGCAGCTGGCAGAGTAATTAGAGCCGAGCAGAGCAGGGACAGGTGGAGCTAGTTAGGCTGAGTAGAGAGAGGGAGGTGAGCAGAGTGGAAGATAGTGGAAACAAATTAAGGTGGTAACCCGGTGGAGTGAGAGGGCTCATGACAGTTTTCACACACTGTTGCTGGTATTTTGGCCCATTCCTCCATGCAGATCTCCTCTAGAGCAGTGATGTTTTGGGGCTGTCGCTGGGCAACACGGACTTTCAACTCCCTCCAAAGATTTTCTATGGGGTTGAGATCTGGAGATTGGCTAGGCCACTCCAGGACCTTGAAATGCTTCTTACGAAGCCACTCCTTCGTTGCCCGGGCGGTGTGTTTGGGATCATTGTCATGCTGAAAGTCCCAGCCACATTTCATCTTCAATGCCCTTGCTGATGGAAGGAGGTTTTCACTCCAAATCTCACGATACATGGCCCCATTCATTCTTTCCTTTACACTGATCAGTCGTCCTGGTCCCTTTGCAGAAAAACAGCCCCAAAGCATGATGTTTCCACCCCCATGCTTCACAGTAGGTATGGTGCAACTCAGCATTCTTTGTCCTCCAAACACGACGAGTTGAGTTTTTACCTTAAAGTTCTATTTTGGTTTCATCTGACCATATGACATTCTCCCAATCCTCTTCTGGATCATCCAAATACACTCTAGCAAACTTCAGACGGGCCTGGACATGTACTGGCTTAAGCAGGGGGACACGTCTTGCACTGCAGGATTTGAGTCCCTGGCGGCGTAGTGTGTTACTGATGGTAGGCTTTGTTACTTTGGTCCCAGCTCTCTGCAGGTCATTCACTAGGTCCCCCCGTGTGGTTCTGGGATTTTTGCTCACCATTCTTGTGATCATTTTGACCCCACGGGGTGAGAACTTGCGTGGAGCCCCAGATCGAGGGAGATTATCAGTGGTCTTGTATGTCTTCCATTTCCTAATAATTGCTCCCACAGTTGATTTCTTCAAACCAAGCTGCTTACCTATTGCAGATTCAGTCTTCCCCAGCCTGGTGCAGGTCTACAATTTTGTTTCTGGTGTCCTTTGACAGCTCTTTGGTCTTGGCCATAGTGGAGTTTGGAGTGTGACTGTTTGAGGTTGTGGACAGGTGTCTTTTATACTGATAACAAGTTCAAACAGGTGCCATTAATACAGGTAACGAGTGGAGGACAGAGGAGCCTCTTAAAGAAGAAGTTACAGGTCTGTGAGAGCCAGAAATCTTGCTTGTTTGTAGGTGACCAAATACTTATTTTCCACCATCATTTGCAAATAAATTCATTAAAAATCCTACAATGTGATTTTCTGGATTTTTTTTCCTCAATTTGTCTGTCATAGTTGACGTGTACCTATGATGAAAATTACAGGCCTCTCTCATCTTTTTAAGTGGGAGAACTTGCACAATTGGTGGCTGACTAAATACTTTTTTTCCCCACTGTAGTTTGTAATCTATCAGAAGGGAGGTTTACAGTTGAAATGTATACAGTTTGTAATCTATCAGAAGGGAGGTTTACAGTTTAAATGTATACAGTTTGTAATCTATCAGAAGGGAGGTTTACAGTTTAAATGTCGATCGTTTGTAATCTATCAGAAGGGAGGTTTACAGTTTAAATGTCGATAGTTTGTAGTTATCAGAAGGGAGGTTAGTTTAAATGTTGACAGTTTGTAGTCTATCAGAAGGGAGGTTTACAGTTTAAGTGTACAGTGGGAAGAACAAGTATTTGATACACTGCCGATTTTGCAGGTTTTCCTACTTACAAAGCATGTAGAGGTCTGTAATTTTTATCATAGGTACACTTCAACTGTGAGAGATGGAATCTAAAACAAAGATCCAGAAAATCACATTGTATGATTTTTAAGTAATTCATTTGCATTTTATTGCATGACATAAGTATTTGATACATCAGAAAAGCAGAACTTAATATTTGGTACAGAAACCTTTGTTTGCAATTACAGAGATCATACGTTTCCTGTAGGTCTTGACCAGGTTTGCACACACTGCAGCAGGGATTTTGGCCCACTCCTCCATACAGACCTTCTCCAGATCCTTCAGGTTTCGGGGCTGTCGCTGGGCAATACGGACTTTCAGCTCTCTCCAAAGATTTTCTATTGGGTTCAGGTCTGGAGACTGGCTAGGCCACTCCAGGACCTTGAGATGCTTCTTACGGAGCCACTCCTTAGTTGCCCTGGCTGTGTGTTTCGGGTCGTTGTCATGCTGGAAGACCCAGCCACGACCCATCTTCAATGCTCTTACTGAGGGAAGGAGGTTGTTGGCCAAGATCTCGCGATACATGGCCCCATCCATCCTCCCCTCAATACGGTGCAGTCGTCCTGTCCCCTTTGCAGAAAAGCATCCCCAAAGAATGATGTTTCCACCTCCATGCTTCACGGTTGGGATGGTGTTCTTGGGGTTGTACTCATTCTTCTTCTTCCTCCAAACACGGCGAGTGGAGTTTAGACCAAAAAGCTCTATTTTTGTCTCATCAGACCACATTACCTTCTCCCATTCCTCCTCTGGATCATCCAGATGGTCATTGACAAACTTCAGACAGGCCTGGACATGCGCTGGTTTGAGCAGGGGGACCTTGCGTGCGCTGCAGGATTTTAATCCATGACGGTGTCGTGTGTTACTAATGGTTTTCTTTGAGACTGTGGTCCCAGCTCTCTTCAGGTCATTGACCAGGTCCTGCCGTGTAGTTCTGGGCTGATCCCTCACCTTCCTCATGATCATTGATGCCCCACGAGATGAGATCTTGCATGGAGCCCCAGACCGAGGGTGATTGACCGTCATCTTGAACTTCTTCCATTTTCTAATAATTGCGCCAACAGTTGTTGCCTTCTCACCAAGCTGCTTGCCTATTGTCCTGTAGCCCATCCCAGCCTTGTGCAGGTCTACAATTTTATCCCTGATGTCCTTACACAGCTCTCTGGTCTTGGCCATTGTGGAGAGATTGGAGTCTGTTTGATTGAGTGTGTGGACAGGTGTCTTTTATACAGGTAACGAGTTCAAACAGGTGCAGTTAATACAGGTAATGAGTGGAGAACAGGAGGGCTTCTTAAAGAAAAACTAACAGGTCTGTGAGAGCCGGAATTCTTACTGGTTGGTAGGTGATCAAATACTTATGTCATGCAATAAAATGCAAATGAATTACTTAAAAATCATACAATGTGATTTTCTGGATTTTTGAAGTGTACCTATGATAAAAATTACAGACCTCTACATGCTTTGTAAGTAGGAAAACCTGCAAAATCGGCAGTGTATCAAATACTTGTTCTCCCCACTGTACATAGTTTGTAATCTATCAGAAGGGAGGATTACAGTTTAAATGTACATAGTTTGTAATCTATCAGAAGGGAGGTTTACAGTTTAAATGTCGATAGTTTGTAGTTATCAGAAGGGAGGTTAGTTTAAATGTTGACAGTTTGTAGTCTATCAGAAGGGAGGTTTACAGTTTAAATGTCGATAGTTTAATCTATCAGAAGGGAGGTTTACAGTTTAAATGTAGATAGTTTGTAGCTATCAGATGGGAGATTTACAGTTTAAATGTACATAGTTTGTAGTCTGTCAGAAGGGAGGTTAACAGTTTAAATGTTGATAGTTTATAGCTATCAAACCCAGCTAAGAGAACACACTGTGGCTTACTACCATCTACAGCCAATATCGCAACACCTACACATTGGAATCAATGACAATATAGTATAAAAGTATATTTAAGACAAGCTATTCCATGACCGTTCTAGACAGGAATCAAAGAAAAAGTACCTTGAGGTTCACAGTGATCAGTTGGCTCTCCAGCGTTCCTATGTTTCAGAGCTCGCTCTTCTGTCCATCGCTCTGTTAGCACACACACAACAGGAGTAGATTAGATGGAGGCTTTTGACAGTGACTGATGTGGCCCAAAATGGCACACAAATCACACTACCGTACCCAACACATAAACCCTGGGGATGCATATCAACTTTCAAATGTTATTTTTCTGTCTCAAAGACAAATTAGTGTTGTTTGATGCAGCCTATGAACCGTCTCCAACCCGCTCCTTTCTCTTGGTCTGTTTGCCTCCTCTGGCTGGCTCTACACAGGCCCACAACCTATTATCCTTACTGGGTTTCATTTCATCTGCCTTTCACAAAGACTCTGTCTTCTCTTTGTACAGCAGACTGGCCGAAGTATCTCTAGATCAGAAGTGTACCTGAACTGACCGTCCTGGCTATCCCGGTTCTGACTGTCTCAACTCTTCTCCTTTTCCACTGTTTACAGCTGGGAAGGAACTTAACCAGTATTTGGCCATCCTGCAGTGGTGCTTTTTGTCTGGAACTCAATACCTGGAACAGGTGAATGACTGACGCCCCCACGGCCCCAGCTGCTTGTGTCTCTGTCTGACTTGCTGCGCACTCTAGAACCTTCAATAGAAAGAGACGGACCATGGCTGCATCCCAAATGGCACCCTATTCCTTATAAAGTGCACCACTTCAGACCGGGGCCCATAGGCTCTGGTAAAAAACATAGTGCACTTTGTAGGGATGCAGACCATAACTGAGCTGACACAAGGCCAGTGAAAGAGAAACTCTACAACTGAAGGTCTAAATAGCTCCACTAATGGCTTTGGAACAGGTAGCCTGTTAGTCTGGACTGGAGACGTTTCCTGTATAGAGGTTCTTATACTGTATGAAGTGTGTATCCTGTTCCAGTCACACCACAGACAAACAGACAGGCCAGGCCAGACAGACAGACCAGGCCAGACAGAAAGGCCTCTGTAGTCTGTTGCGTTCTAGTCTACTGTGTTCCCTCTCCAAGGTCTGGTGTGACCGTGACCATACAGAGGACGTGTGTCCTGTCCTGTCCTGTCCTCCCAACCCCAAGGTAAGGAGAGATTTCACAGTCTGAACCCTGGCTCACCGCTCAGCACTAACCACTCAGCGCTACACTGAAAGTACATCATCTCCAGCTAGCGGAAGGTTTAGTGTATCAGGTGGGCCAGCCTACTGTAGTCTGGCTATACCCACTTCCATTTACCATCTGAGCACATAGACAGACAGTAAGAATACAGACAGACAGACAGACAGACAGTAAGCAGACAGACAGACAGACAGACAGACAGACAGACAGACAGACAGACAGACAGACAGACAGACAGACAGACAGACAGACAGACAGACAGACAGACAGACAGACAGACAGACAGACAGACAGACAGACAGACAGAAAGAATACAGTAGCAGCAGTGGTGGGAAAAGTACCAATTGTCATACTTAAAGTAAAGATACCTTAATAGAAAAAGACTAAAGAAAAAGTGAAAGTCCCCCAGTAAAATACTACTTGAGTAAAAGTCTAAAAGTATTTGGTTTCAAATATACTTAAGTATCAAAAGTAAATGTAATTGCTAAAATATTCTTAAGTATCAAAAGTAAAAGTAAAAGTATAAATAATTTCAAATTCGATATATAAAGCAAACCAGACGGCATCATTTTCTTGTTTTATTAATTTACGGATAGCATGCTCCCACACTCAGACATCATTTACAAACGAAGCATGTTTAGTGAGTCTGCCACATTAGAGGCAGCATGGATGACCGGGATGTTTTCTTGATAAGTGTGTGAATTAGGCAATTTTCCTGTTTTGCCTAGCATTGAAAATGTAACGAGTACTTTTGGGTGTCAGGGAAAATGTATGGAGTAAAAAGTACA
The DNA here is from genome assembly GCF_020615455.1 of Coregonus clupeaformis. NCBI lineage: Eukaryota > Metazoa > Chordata > Actinopteri > Salmoniformes > Salmonidae > Coregonus > Coregonus clupeaformis. Next base: position 127,638 of record NW_025534223.1, on the reverse strand, counting down.
TCATTTTCTTTAGGAATGTAGTTAAGTAAAAGTTTTCAAAAATATTAATAGTAAAGTAAAGTACAGATACCCAAAAAAACTACTTAAGTAGTACTTTCAAGTATTTTAACTTAAGTACTTTACACCACTGAGTAGCAGCAACTTACACTTGATGCTGCCGTACAAAGTCTGCAAACTGACGGTCTTTGGCGTACAGCTCAATTATCCTTAGGCGGTCCTGAATTTGCTGCAGAGAGAGAGAGAGAGAGAGAGAGAGAGAGAGAGAGAGAGAGAGAGAGAGAGAGAGAGAGAGAGAGAGAGAGAGAGAGAGAGAGAGAGAGAGAGAGAGAGAGAGAGAGAGAGAGAGAGAGAGAGAGAGAGAGAGAGACAGAGAGAGAGACAGACAGAGAGAGAGAGAGAGAGAGAGAGAGAGAGAGTGAGTGAGTGATGTAAGATTAGGGGTTGATGTAAGGGCGGATGGATTTGTGTTGGTTTCCATACTGCCTGCCCACGGCTGGTGTCTGGGCTAGCGCTCCTCTTCCACCATAAGCACTGCAGCTGAAGACTCAGGGTGAAAATAGAATCTCATACACACGTGTTACGGTGCCTTATTTAGGCCTGCAGTTGATTGTTGATAAAGCTCTCTGGTAACACTTCATATTACCTAACTACATGTATGTATAATGAACTCCAGTGTATAATTACCATATGAGTACAAACAGTTTCACAGTACTTTACACTTTAGCTATAACCGTCTTGTATTTACTTGAAAAAGATCATTAACAACGTTAAGATCCCTGGAATGATCTGCCTATACATTCCCCATAGAGCCAGTCTGTTGCCAACTCCCTCTGCCTCTCCCTTACAGTCCTCCCAGCAGTCAACCACTCAGACAGCCTCTACGTACCTCTCTGGTGAGCTCGGAGTTGTCGTAGATGTGGAGTATCTCGTCACTGCAGACGTCCACAGAGGTGTCTGCGCTGCCCGTACTGTGGTGCGGGACGTCGTCTTCGTACCGTCTGTAGTACTCTGCGGTGGCCACATCACTCTCATACATGGGGTTGAACTTGGTGGCTCTCTCTAAGGATGGCACACTGTCCCGATCCCTGTAAAACAGGGAGGAGCAGAATTATTAAGGTGTTTGTTGAAAACGATGGAAGCAGGAACATTTTCTCTGGTGCAATAGAAATGGGCCTGATGTCACACCACTGAGAAAGATGCGTTCTGTCTACTTACCGGTAATAATGATGAACAATAACAACAACATTTCAGCCTATACGTGCGGTGCGGCCAAGTGAGTGACACGTACAAACACACCCACGGTCGTGTGGGGTTGGCACGATAAGTGATGACCTATGCCAGTGGGTGGGAAGTGACTTTGTGTCCTGTCCACTCTAAACAGGATACCAACCTGATATCAACCTACGTTGGTATGCAACACACAGACACATTCTGTTATTCTGTTGCACTGTCCTGAGCCGTACTTATAATGACATGTATCGCTTCTCTCTCTCTCTCTCTCTCTCTCTCTCTCTCGCTCTCTCGCTCTCTCTCCCCTCTCTCAATTCAATTTAAGGCCATCTCTCTCACACACATTCCTACCAAAGATGAAGTTTCATTGTGAGTTCCCCGCTGCCTGTAGCTCATTTCAGCTGCTGCTCCATATCTGTAATAAGCAACATCTGACAATCTGCACTGTACTAAATAAAACACCATCGGCACAAACAGGAGTGTCATTTCCCTTTTGGAAACGTTTTGGTAACATATGTTCCAACCTTTGAACAGGAAGTGTTGTGCACTGCAGCTTCATCAGATACAGTCTTTACATTATACAGCATGCCATGTTCTATGAACTAAACAGTCATATGAGAAACACACTGAACTGGTCAGGAGTCCAATCTAAGAGTCTGTGGACTGTTTATTGGTAACAGTGGGAGACTGCAGGGCGGGCCTGCTAGAAGGCCCCATGGTGCTAACATGGGCATCGGCCCAAGGTCTATCTGTCGAAACCAGGCCTTGTGTCACTAGAAGCAGGCAGGCTAAACTCAGGGCAGCTGCCGAGGCACACACTGATTCATAAAACAATCACACACACATTCACGCACGCACACACACACACACGGATGCATGCACATATGCACACATGCACACACACACGCACGCACGCACGCACACACACACACATACTGTTGATCCTGCAACTCGGGGCTTCTAAACACAATCAGCACTGTTTTGATACTTCTCAATAAATATGTCCTGATTGGTTAATCAAAAACAACATGGCTGCCAAGAAAGTCTGAGACGCTAATCACGCTCACATAGTTCTTTCTCTCAGACAGATTCTGGGTCAAGCACCCCGTTAACAATGCACAAAGCTTCACTTAACCAAAACATTTCAGGACAAGCATCTACATTTTTTGTCTGTCTACACACCAGTATAGTATTTCTATGTTTCTTGACCCAATGAAGTACTACTACCTAGTTATTAGGCAAGCTAAGGCAAGATATTATCATATAACATCACTCTACAAGCAACATTGCAGTGATATCTTAAAGTCCATTGCACATTGTAATTTCTCTGTAAATACAAGAGGGCAGGTAAATAATTTGATTTACTCATACTCCCTCTGGGTTTATGAGTGTGCTGCTTACCGTAGAGGGTCCTCTGAATCCTCCTTGTCATAACTGTCCTTCAGAGTCCTGGCCAGGAAGAAGATTGCCCCAGAGGCCACCAATAGGAAGCCAGCCACTGACGCTATGGCGATGCCCACCACCAGAGGTTCTGACACAAACTCCTCACAGTGTTCCCCGCGGTACCACCAATTCTCTCCTACACGACATCTAGAACCACACAGAACAGCATTAGAACCACATGCATCTCAAACACACACACACACACAAACACACACACAACCCTATAGTGAATTAATCATGTCAGTGTCCTAAACTAAACTCCCACCCACCTGCAGATGGCTCCCTTGCCAGGGATGACATCACACTTCCCATCGTTGAGACAGAAGTCCTCCTGCAGGCCACAGATACTCTGGCACGGCAGTCCGTCCACGCTGAAGTAACCCGCGTCACACACACACTCCGCCTCCCCGGACCAGCGGTTCACCGTGCACATCGAATACTCATTACATGCTTGGAACTTGCAGGGGTCTGCCTGGTTGCCTGGCAATGACAAAGAAAACATAAACAAACTTGTTTTGTGTGACCTCAGTTCTACCGTCTGAGAACCTGGCGACTCAGGGATGGGGGTTTGACTGTGCTGGTGATGGTGGTTAAAACCCACTAATTCTAAAATAACACATAAATACACCACAAAAAATATGTTAGAATGTTTCAGCCTTTAGTCGTAAATTGGCTGATGATGACGTGCCCAGACCACTTTAGTTGTCACTATCGGACCTTTCTAGAAAGGAGGGAAGTATTCTTGCCCTAACTCTGACTCGAACGTTAACTCTCTAACTCTAAACGTAACCCTTAACCCCACAAATACCTTTGTCTTTTTCTAATCCGACGCCCTGTGGAGACCTTACAGTAATGTGTGACATGATGATTAAGCATTATGATTGGCTCAGACAGATTACAACAACACAGATTATACTGTAATGACCCAGCCGGCCTTAAAGAATAACACCATGGTGACTCATCCTCAGTATGACACATACCGTACAGTACTGTTGCTGGTCACAGACGAGGGTTGCAAAATTCCCAGGTCTTCCAGAAATCCTGGTTGGAGGTTTACGGATTTCCTGCTTATTCCCTCCTGATTCCAGGAAACCTCCAACCGGGATTTCGGTAAAACCAGGAAATGTGTTGAAAGTTCCCAGAATTTTGCAACCCTAGCCCAAACAGAAGTGTCAACCCCATGAGATCACCGTCCCCGGGGCTACAGTATCAAAGTCATTGACACATTGAGATCATTATGTTATTTTCGTGGGCTCTTTGAGTTACAACGTGTTGGGAAAATACAGCAATCTCCTGCTGATGTGTTAATGTGAGAAGTTTGGGTTAGGTCAGTTTGGCAAGGGGCTAAGTTGACACCAAGCGTGCCATTGTTTCTGTTGTCGACTTACACATCTTTCAAGATCCAATTGTGAAACATCAGCTATAGAAGATCCTCCACCAAATGGACATTAATGTCAATAAATGCTTCACAACAATGAGTACTTGTTGACATGATTTCATACATTTCACTGCAGAGTAACATCACTCAAGACTCAAGTATCTGTTTGCAGCTGAGGTTTACCTGATTCCACATCCAGTGAGTATTTGTCTATGGCGAGGTTCATGGTTTGGAAGGCTGAGTTAGCAAAGTCCTCTAGGATAAGGTAGACAGTGTTGGTGACGCCCCGAGGGACGGGCTTCCCAAACTTCACCCTGCTGTTCACCACGATGCTGCCGTTACGGAAATTCAGGATCTCCAGGTTCTGGAAGTTGCTGAGGTTGGACTGCAGGTAAGGGACGAGCTACAGACGAGAAAGAGACATTGTTACTTTATGCTTCCCAAAACACCAAGATATACTGTCTCCCATAGGTACTGTATGACTTGTGACAAATCCAATAACAATGGAAACAGTTAAATGTAAAGTTCTTTGAAGCCTACTACAGAATCCATTATGTGTAACAGATTACAATATTCACAGCTATGAACATTGTAAAATGGACTTGAGTAGGCCTACTCTATGCATACTGAACTTGCAATATTACAATTATGGCCCCCATACCCCAATGTTATCACAGATAACCCCATTTATCCTATACCAGTTCGAGGAACCTCTGCTCCAGGGCTTTGTACTCTGTGGAACTCTTGTTGAAGAGGTCCTCAGAGAACATCATGTTGGTCACCCTTAGGCTGAAGAACACCATCAGATCCTTGCCAGGGCTGGTCGCCATGGCGATGCTGCCCACGTCTGACCCGTGGGCGATGCTGGAGTACCCGCTGCTGTCCCCGTCCATGTGACTCGACCCGTCGTACACGTTGAAGGTGAGGTCAGTTTCCGGCGTGGGGGAGTCTGGTCCGTAGTCTTCAACCGCGTGGATTGAAGTGCCGACTTCTAGGTCATATGTGTCGTGATCTGGGGAAGTGGGTGCTAGCGCCATGCTAACATCTCCATCTTCAATGCTAACATCTCCATCTTCAATGCTAACATCTCCATCGTCAATGCTAAAATATCCTTCTTCAATGCTAACATCTCCATCTTCAATGCTAACATCTTCAATGCTAAATCTGACTCTTCTTCTGCTGCCTCAAGCAGGTTTTCTGTGGGTCTGAATGTGGGCTGGAAGAATGGAGGTAGGATCGTTGGGGCGATTTCAGGTGTCTCAGAGATTTCAAGTGTTTCATGGTCAACTTCAATGTCATCATGTGGTGCTATTTCTGTGGTGGCTGGATGGTGTGTGGCTTCCTCCTCTTCTGGTACAGAGTCGGCTATACGAGTGAAGGGAGATTCCTTCTCGGGGGATAAGATGCTATGAGACTCTATGACCTCCGGGGCTGCTGTAGCTACAGCCACAACAAGGATTTCATCCTCAGCTAGGTCCTCCTCTGAGATGTCAACGGGCTGGGAGTAGTCTGGCCAAGGGCTCTGCGACCTTCGCCCCCTTTTCCTCCAAGATCTCCACCTCTCCACCTTCATCCTCAGGATCGGGCACCAAGAGTAAAGGTCTGTCGGTGAAGGCTTCGATCTCTGGTGGTTCGGCGGTGATCATATCGAAGATGGACTCTTTGACTGTGAACAGCTCCACGTCTATGAAGGTAGGTGACTCTGCGACTGTGGGGAGTTCAACCTCTATTGGACTGGTTGGCTCTGACAGCACTTCAACAGAACCATGGGTCTCAGCTGCTGGCCCTTCCAACACGCGGGGTGTCAGTGGTGTAATACTGACGATAGGGATCATCAGTGACTGGTGCTATGATGGTGAACGGTTCACTTGGGTAATAATCGTCATACATCCCAGATGCCTCCAGTGTCTGTATGGAGAGCTCCACGGTCAGGGTCTCTGCGGTCCAGAACACAGGGGCTTCAGCGGTGGTCGTGTAGTCAGGTCGAGTACTAATGTCCTGGGTCACAGGCAGTCTGTCCAAGAAAGGCCCTTGTGGCTCTTCCTCAGCTGGGGCAGATTCTGGATGGGACTCAAAAGGACTCATATCCTCTGGAGATTCAGTCAGGACAGATTCGGTGATCTCCTCCCCCTTCTCCTCCTCCTTCTTCTCCTCCTCCTTCTTCTCTTCCTCCTTCGGTTCCACTTCTGGATCTGGTAAATGCACCTCCCCCACCACAGAATCCCCCTCCTCCTCCCCTTCCTCCTCCACGTAGTCCGTCTCCTCAGTTGTCACAGGCAACCATGGGAAGACGTCAGCCCCTTGGTCATCCCCCGAGAAGCCAGAGCCAGAGCCAGCATCCAAATCTGGATCTACTCTGGGAGGTGCCGGGACCGGGGCCTCTGTGGTCTGCGGTTGTGAAGGGGAGGAGATAAAGGAGCCTCCAGCACCACCCACACCATCCCCATTGGAAGTATCAGAGCTTTGCTGAGTGTTGCTGAGAAGAAATCCCTCTTCTTCAATATTTCCATTATCTAGAAAAACAGGAAAAACACATGGTTTATTACTGAACCTGGAATCCCCCTCTCTTCAGGGAAGGGAAACAGAGTGAAAACACAGAATAGAGGAGAATCCATGAGATAAACAATGGATAAATGGTTTCAAAACTCTATTTGGGTTGTGTGTTACTGTATGCTTGACAGTATACAAGGTGTTGTGAATGTCGTGTCGTGGTTTAGGAGGTAGAAACAGGACTGCTCACTCTCTACAGGGAGAGTGCTGGGTGGCAAGGTGGTTTCATCCAGAATGAACACATCATTTTCACTGGCCACCATGCTCCCGGAGCCCTTCAACGAGTCCACAGGAAACAGAAAATCATCCTTCTTCAGGAAGATGTCGCTGACATCCAAGTCTTGGCCAGGAGCGTCTGGTGGTTTCTCTGCAGCCAAAACATTGTCCTGACACACCAGGAAAAAAGGACAAAGGCTGATAAAAGTGCAATGAAATTATTCTTACATTCTACTAACGTAAGAGAAACGTACGTAGAACTCTAGTCACTCACACATAAATGAACGTCCACTTGTATTGTTGTCTACCTTTAGACCAAACGGGATTCTGGCAGACACGGCAGACAGAGAAAATGCCAAGAATATACGTGGATTAGGAAGGCTAGAGGGGAAATAATCCTAAATCCTCTATCTATACGGGAATTGACAGGAAAACACACCTGGGCTGGCCATGCCCCAAGGATGCACACACCCACCTACATAGACCTACATAGACTTACATAGACCTACATAGACCTACATAGACCTACATAGACATACATAGACCTACATAGACCTAAATAGACCTACATAGACCTAAATAGACATACATAGACCTACACCACCCATGCCTACATAAACGCAGAAATACCTACATTTTCCCATGCACAGATCAAAAAGCACATGCATAGGATGACAGACATGATCACGCATTCATTAAACAGTCCTTATAGAAGTCAAAGTGGAAAACAATGATCCTCAACATCTTCAATGAATTACAGTGGAAATTCATCCTTCTTCTATCCGGACTAACTTCAGTGGAAAGAAATTGCACTGGCACGCAGAAAATACATTTGGACACAAAAGCCGACCCTCTGTGCCTCCCCAGCTGCAGCTGCAGATTAGTTGTGTATTTCTCTCTCACAAGGTTGAGTTGTAGCAGATACAGATGTAGCCCTAGATATGTGTGCTTCACAAAGTAAATATTCAGAAACACAAAATACCTCATAACAAACTTAATCTGAGTGAAATTCACATATACATCGCTAGCAATATATGACCTATATGAATGAATGCAACAGCACAGGCCTTTTAACCTCACCATACGTTCTATATTAGTATCTCCTGCACAAGAGACAGAGCAACACACACACACACTTCATCTTCCACAATGAAAATGGGCTGTGACTGTCAAACTGGGTTGTGTTCACATCAGTAGAGCAGGTCATCCAAATGAGCAGCGCTTCATTGTCTTTCACCATAGGATAAACAAAACGTTCTGTTATGCCCTAAGGATAACAATAAAGTTCTGTTCGGTCAAAGTGGACCCATTTAATAACGAATGGACTTCAGATGTGCTTTTCTTTAACTACCAGTAACTGCCATGTGCCTGTGTTAGACCCTAGGAAGCTTGCCATTACCTGAGAGAATGAGAGAGAACACATGGTCCTAAAGACGAATTGGACAACGGCATTCAGCCAAAACAAGATTGTAAATAAGATTAATAAGGGATGAGAAAAAAGTGCCAGTGTTGTCAAAGTGTGAGGGGAAAAAACAGAGCGAGTAGATTCTGAGATTATTAAGTTTGTTTCCAGTCAAATGTGTCTTTGTAATTACAGTGCAGTCTGTGAGAAAAGCGGATCATTCGGCATAATAAATTGTCATATTTCCACCAGATTTCTATCTATATTTCTTGAACACAACTATTTGCTTAATATGGCATGCTAACTTGCGTCTTGAGAATAGTTTTGTGGAAAATGGACTTGACTATTTTTACAGACATTTACTGAACTGAGGCAGCTGGGTATGACTTCAATTTTTCAAAGCGACTTTAGCAACTAATGACTTTCATTGCATTCATTTTAGCGTAGCCTACAAACCAACACACAGTGAACTTGCAATGTCATCAACTACATATTCAGTTGACTATACTGTTAAACGTATGCAATACGTTCCTCAAGAGAATGTGTAGCAGTGAACTGACACTCACTCACCATCATGTCATTGGACTCTTCCGGTTTGGTGGTGGGTCTCCCTCCCAGAAACAAGTTATCAACTGGAAAATAAAACAGTCATACACAAATCAACTGGAGAATCCTTTTACCTTTTCACACAAATCACAGCACTAAAGCCTTATTTAGCAGTGGTCACCAACCCTGTTCCTGGAGCGCTCCACTCTGCACAAGATTTAGTTACATGACTAACACACTTAATTGTACTAGAGCTACAGTTTAGCCGGTCTGTAGGCCTACCGGGCTCTAGCTGCCGTGAGTCAGGGTATACGTCCAGAGTGGTGTTGCTCATGAAGTTCTCCTTGTGCAGGGCTTCAGTGATGTAGTTTCTGAAGTCTGTGATGGTGTAAACCACGGTGGGGCGTTCAACACCGTCACGGTAAGACTTCTCCACCATATTGGACTGGAGGTTGATGTAGTTCATGGTCTCGTTACTGATACCTGCCCCGTCCACCTCCAGAGTCACAGCGTAGTGGACTACCACGGCCAACATACCCCTAGAGGAAGGACATTCAGTTGATAAAGAGAGAAATATTGACTTGATAGAGAGAAATATTGAGTTGATGGAGACGGAGACATTGAGGATCAGACAGACACATTAAGGAACAGAGAGACACATTGAGGAACAGAGAGAGACACATTGAGGAACAGAGAGAGACATTGAGGAACAGAGAAACACATTGAGGAACAGAGAGAGACATTGAAGAACAGAGAGACACATTGAGGAACAGAGAGAGACACATTGAGGAACAGAGAGACACATTGAGGAACAGAGAGAGACATTGAAGAACAGAGAGACACATTGAGGAACAGAGAGACACATTGAGGAACAGAGAGAGACATTGAGGAACAGAGAGACACATTGAGGAACAGAGAGACACATTGAGGAACAGAGAGAGACATTGAGGAACAGAGAGACACATTGAGGAACAGAGAGAGACACATTGAGGAACAGAGAGACACATTGAGGAACAGAGAGAGACATTGAAGAACAGAGAGACACATTGAGGAACAGAGAGAGACACATTGAGGAACAGAGAGACACATTGAGGAACAGAGAGAGACACATTGAGGATCAGAGAGAGACACATTGAGGAATAGAGAGACACATTGAGGAACAGAGAGAGACACATTGAGGAACAGAGAGAGACACATTGAGGAACAGAGAGACACACATTGAGGAACAGAGAGAGACACATTGAGGAACAGAGAGACACATTGAGGAACAGAGAGAGACATTGAGGAACAGAGAGAGACACATTGAGGAACAGAGAGACACATTGAGGAACAGAGAGACACATTGAGGAACAGAGAGAGACACATTGAGGAACAGAGAGACACATTGAGGAACAGAGAGAGACACATTGAGGAACAGAGAGACACATTGAGGAACAGAGAGACACATTGAGGAACAGAGAGACACATTGAGGAACAGAGAGACACATTGAGGAACAGAGAGATACATTGAGGAACAGAGAGACACATTGAGGAACAGAGAGAGACATTGAGGAACAGAGAGAGACACATTGAGGAACAGAGAGAGACACATTGAGGAACAGAGAGACACATTGAGGAACAGAGAGAGACATTGAGGAACAGAGAGAGACACATTGAGGAACAGAGAGGGGTGCTCTCATCTTAGATATGTTTGCTGGGCATGGCTCAAATGTCTCAAGTAGAAATGATTGTTACACTTTACTTAGAGCCCACAGGTATAATGCATTATAATGCAGTCATAATACATTGTAACACTATTTTAAAATGCTCTCACAGCGATCACAATTGAATCCTAGTCTGTTGAATAGATGCCACACAGTAAGACATCATGTTATGTTAGACATAATAAAACATTATAAGAGCTGAAAAACTTAAAACAAGTCATAAAAATTAAGGAAAGTTAGTGAGTTTACTCACCAGGGTTGGTTAAAGAGGTCCTAGCTTGGAGAGGTCCTAGCTTAATTATTAAAAAGGTCCTAGATTAAAGGCCCAGTGCAGTCAAAAACGTGATTTTCCGGTGTTTTATAGATATTTCCACACAATGAGGTTGGAATAATACTGTGAAATTATGATAATGCCCTTTTAGTATAAGAGCTGTTTGAAAAGACTGCCTGATTTGGTGGTATGGAGCTTATGCCTGTCCATGGTTACATCACCATGCGATAAATTAGTTAATAGAACAATAAGAAAGAGAGTTCCAAACCTCTCTGCCAATAACAGCTAGTTTTAATTTCCCCTCCCATCTCAGACCACTCCCAAACAGCCCTAGCGAAATTCACGCTTGAGAAATTGTTATTTGCTAAGAAGCTATTTTTGTCTCTTTTTTTTCTATTTTAATTGAAAACAATCACAGTAAGGTACCTAATTGTTACCCAGAAATGATTTGATATTGAGATAAAAACGGCTACATTGGACCTTTAAAGAGGTCCTAGCTCAAAGGGTCCTAGCTCAAAGAGGTCCTAGCTTAAAGAGGTCCTAGCTTAAAGAGGTCCTAGCTTGGAGAAGCTATATCCTGATCTAGATACTGCGTTCTGAGGCATAATATTTCCACTGCCTGCCTAGTGTGGGAGAACCTGGTCAGTTTATGACCATCTTCACTTTCTCCCCCCTGACAGCCCAATTCTCCCTCAGTTCTAATTCCCTGGCAGCTCCGTTTAAAGGCTGCATGCTAACAGGGCTTTATATGACCTGCAGAACAAACTGTGGAGAGCCGAAGGTGTTTTAAAGGCCTCACTGTGCTCGCAACGTGCAGTTTTCCACAAGGCCAGTTTGTAGGGGAAACCAGTGCGGGGCTAAACCTGCGAGGGAATCTGGCCTGGAGCCTCCGCTGGTTGACAGTCAAGAGAGAAAATTGATCTTGTCATAAAGCTCTGCCTTTAATCTCATCATCATGACCGGCAGGTGGCCAGCGCGGTGAGCGATGGGGTTTACCCCACTTAGGGGGCGATTGACCATCGTAAGGCCATTAACGGTCAATTGGAGCAAAGTCCATTGCAGAGCACTTGTGTAATATAAAGACAGGCAGGTAAAAATGGCATGATGCCAACTAATAAAAAACACATAGAAGTTCAAATGTGACATGTGGCCAAAAGGAATCAAACATTTTAGCTTAGTTTTTTGTGCTTTTTGTGTCTGCAATGGTGCCGATGCACTGAGCTATAATGATTGACAGGCATTGGAAGTATGCTTGTAATTCTCGTAAACATAGTGTGGAACAACTGATCTGAAGACTGTGCCAAGCAAGCAGAGAACATCAAACCATACAGTAGGTACAGTAAAGGCTTGGTTCTTTGGCTCAGCCAGACACAGATGCACATGTATATCCCATTAGTAGATGTACATGTGAGATGGACTCTGTGGGATTTGGGTTAGCTCAACTGTGCAGTCATAATGGTTGAACTGGGAGTGATAGCATCGCAATGAGATGGATTTATCATGCTCCAGTGCACTTTCACACAGGTATTTAGCCTGTTATTACAGCACTCTCCAGGACGTCATGAACTGTAATGTGCGTATCAGTGGTCGTTGTAATGGATTTATGAGTCATAAATCCAGACATGTGAACGCAATAACAGTAACCAGGTCTCCATCCAACCTTTTTATGCGAGTAAAGTACATGTTGGATAAAAAATGTCACGACGGTCTAATGGGAAAGGCAAATTTGTCGGTAAACGTTCCAAATGTTGACGAAACAAAATACGCTAGACAAGGTGGGATCTTTTTGTGTCGTTAAAATGTATTATGCGAGAAATGGCGGTGTAAACGCGATGATTACTTGTGTGGTCCTCCTACTACAACTTGGAAAAGTATTGCTCTTATCCATAATAATCTCATCAATAAAGTAGCCTACTGTATACTACTGTATGCTAGCTGACTGTATACTGTATGCTAACTGTTGGCTAGAGCGCACATGCCAAAACCATAGTGGGCACATTCGCTATGTAACGTAACATTTGCTGTGACAAAACCATCAGTAGAGTTGAAAATGTGACGGAAACCCATTTATTTTTTATTCGGTAGATGGGAATTTAACCGCAAAAGTTATTTTAATGTGCACTACATCATCAAGCACATCGTTTTATCCACAACAAGTCAATTTGATGGAAAAGATAAAAAATAGCATGTGGTTTTTATGCAGATTTTAGAATATCCGCATGAACATCTGTCGCCAATTGGATGGAAACCTGGTGAGACTGTTACTTGTGTCAGAAGAAGGAAAATATGCTTACCTTTGGAGGTCCTTCTGAGGCCTGGACACATTTGGAAAAGACAAAGAAATATTAGAACTTGATATTGAAATAGCATCTTGCCTGTTAAATGAAATAGTATGATTTATAGGTAGTAGATCAATGGATTTATAGCTGTTAATGAAGCTTACCTGAATTCAACTACAAAGACCTTCTTGAATCCTGGTAACCTTTCAAGTGCATCTTCAATCTAGATGAGAATGATGAAAATGAAACTTAGCGAATTACAATGTCAAGTTGGAGTTTGAAAAATATCCACTCTGTTTTCCAGACATGACTAGGTATACCCCAATACTGTCAATCCTTTACTCTGTGCTGGCCCAGAGCCATACGCCACTTGTTAGCAATATCATTCTCAGTCCAGGACCACATAGTATGATCAATCGACAGAAATCAAGTCAGTCCCCTGTCCAAGTCCATGTGCCGCCTGTCTGTGTGCTAAGGCTATCCTCTAGGATCTCTGGAGAGAGCCATGGTGCCAATCTGACTCTGTGCCACCTCCCTTCTTTCTCCTCTTGGCCAGGAGCAGTAAGGCTCTGTCCTGTTGTTTCTATTAGGATGACTTATTGATCCTCTCTGCATGTCTGCGTCCCAAATGGAACCCTATTCCCTATTTAGTGCACTACCTTTGACGCGGGCCCATGGGGCTCTGATCAGGCCCTGGTCAAAAGCACTGCACTATATAGGGAATAGGGTGCCATTTGGGACATAGCCCATGTCTCTAACTAATGGCCTCTGCTCTGACATAAACTCTGTCTCTGCCGAAGGAAATCCCAAAATGTGAGGTGGCAACTTCCAACGATGGGAATACACCGTCCAGCACTTTGGGTTCTCAGCAGAGGACATATTTCAAGAGCTGTCACACTGACTGGTGTACCTCTGAGTTTTCCAGGCAGCTTTCTTCCTGTTCGCTCTGTAGTGTATACAGTATATAGCCGGCAAGCCCAGACAAACAGCACAACATTTCAAAGCTGATTACTTACAGTAAATAGATACAGTAGAAAAAAAACAATATATCTTTCAACCTCTTCCAAACTTTCTGTTTGTACTCTGCACACACAAGAGTTAATAATGTAATGTACTATACACTGAGTGTACAAAACATTAGGAACATCTGCTCTTTCCATGACATAGATGGATCCCTTATTGACATCACCTGTTAAATCCACTTCAATCCGTGTAGATGAAGGGGAGAAGACAGGTTAAAGAAGGATTTTTAAGCCTGGAGACATTTGAGACATGGATTGTGTATGTGTGCCATTCAGAGGGTGACTGGGCAAGACAAAAGATTTAAGTGCCTTTGAACGAGATATGGTAGTAGGTGCCAGGCACACCGGTTTGAGCGTGTCAAGAACTGCAACATAACAGTTTCCCGTGTGTATCAAGAATGGTCCACCACCCAAAGGACATCCAGCCAACTTGACACAACTGCGGAAAGTATTGGAGTCAACATGGTGCCAGCATCCCTGGGGAACGCTTTCGACACCTTGTAGAGTCCATGTCCCGACGAATTGAGGCTGTTCTGAGGGCGAAAGGCAGTGCAACTCATTAATGTTTTGTACACTGTCAAAAGTAAGGAAACAAAAGCAAAAGCGGGTGTCAAAAAGGATGAGGCCTGTTGACCAAACAGTTGCTTTTACCAAGAGCCTGCATGGGGACAGCAGTATACCAACTGTACTGTACCTTATGGGTAAAATGTTTGGCCACGCGTTGGTAGTAGAAGCTAGAAGGGTCTCTCAGGGCGTCGTTGTAGTTCTCTCCCTTCAGCTGGATGCTGAGTTCCACCACCTGCTCCTTCATGGGTCTGGAAGGCCTCATCATGATGTCCTCGATCTCATTGCCCAGCTGAACACAGGACACACAAACAGATGACAAACAGCTCACATCATTACTATATCACTTCACTCTCATTCATTTCAGTAGCCAGTGCCTGTAGTCTATAGCTGATGCGCCTCTCTTATTGTGTGTTTAAGAAGGCTTCTATCCTTTATGATGTAATAATTCGATTATTGATTCTGTATTTCATTGATTGCAATAATAATAACCTCATCATTGCTTACCGCGTTTTCCACCTCTTGTATGATATCTTGAATCCCTAGGAAGTCATCATTTGTTTCTTCTGGTTCTTCTGTGACCCTATAACGATAGCCATTATTGTTTTCCTCTGTGTCCATCAAAACTCCCATTTCAGTGGTGACTTCATGAGTAATTGCCACAGCAGCCTCCTGTTTAGCCTCTGGAGTGGACTCAGCTGCAGCCTCTGTAGTAATCTCCGCTGCAGCTTCTGAAGGCTCTAGAATGAGCTCTTCGGAAGCCTCTTCTGTAGCTTCTGGAATGATCTCTTTGGAAGCCTCTTCTGTAGCTTCTGGAATTATCTCTTCGGAAGCCTCTTCTGTAGCTTCTGGAATGATTTCTTTGGAAGCCTCTTCTGTAGCTTCTGGAATGATTTCTTCGGAAGCCTCTTCTGTAGCTTCTGGAATTATCTCTTCGGAAGCCTCTTCTGTAGCTTCTGGAATGATTTCTTCGGAGGCCTCTTCTGTAGCTTCTGAAATTATCTCTTCTACTTCCTCAGACGGGACCCCTTCTGAAACCTCTGGAGTTTCCTCCTCTGAAGGTTCTGGAATTTCATCCTCTGAAGGTTCTGGAATATCCTCCTCTAAAGGTTCTGGTGTTATCTTTTCTGGATTCTCTGAAACTATTTCTTCTACAGTTTCTGTTGTGTCTTCTACAGCAGCTTCAGGAGTTATCTCTACATTCCCTGGGGTGATTTCTTCTACAGCCTCTGGAGTGTCTTCCACTGCAGTCTCCAAAGGGACCTCTTCTGCTTCCTCAGGAACCTCTTCAGGAGACTCTGGAGTTACCTCTACCTCCACCTCAGGATTGTCCTCTACTGCAGTTTCCTCTGTAATCTCCTCAGCCTCTGGAGGTTCCTCCACTACATATTCTGGAGTTACCTCTACTTCAACCTCAGGAGTGACATCCAAAGTGGCTTCTGAGGTGACCTCCACCGTAACTTCCTCCATCTCTACTTCAGCCTCAGGAGTGACTTCAGCCTTTAATGTTGCTTCTTCAGTGATCTCTGTTACATCCTCTGGAATGGCCTTTACTGAAGTTTCTGGAGTGACTTCTTCCTCTGGACCAACCTCTATTACCACTTCATTAGTAGTAGTGGCCAAAGTATCCTCTAGTACAGTCTCTGGAGTGATCTCCTCGGTAGCCTCGAGTATCAAATGCGTTGTGGCATCTGAGATAGCGTCCTCTAAAATCTCAGGGGTCTCCTCTTCAGTGTCTTCTGGGGCAACATCCACTGTAGTCTCTGAGGTGACCTTGACAGGGAGCTCCTGAACGTCTCCATCTGAATCCTCTGAAGGGATCTCCATGGCAGCTTCAGGCTCTGAAGTGTCCTCTGGATACATTTCTGGAGTTAATTCTATTGTCCGAATATCCTCATCTGTAGTATCTTCTGATGTTGCCTCGGTAGCAATGTCTGAAGTGGTCTCCAAAGTGACGTCTTCTTCTACGGCAGCCACTGCAATCTCCTCATCTATGGTGCCTGAAGTGACCTCTGTAGCAGCCTCCGTGATCTCCTTGTCTATGGTATCTGACATGATATCTGTGGCAGCCTCTGAAGGCGCTTCAGAAGTGGTTTCAGAAATGTCCTCCAAATAAGTTTCTGGAATAAATTTAATTTCAGGTTCTGGGATATCCTTGTCTGTGGCCTTAACAGGGATCTCGATGGCAGCCTCTGATGGGACCTCAACAGGGATCTCGATAACAGCTTCTGAAGGGACCTCTGCAGGGATCTCAATGGCAGCCTCTGATGGGACCTCTATAGGGATCTCAATGGCAGCCTCTGGTGGGACCTCTGCTGCGGCCTCTTCTGCCTCCTCCACAGTATTGTGTGGTGTATCTGAGATTACTTCCTCATCCATTTTCTCAATGACCTCATCAATGAGCTCGTGGATGACGGTGACAATAGGTTCAGATGTGATCTCCACAGTGTCATCTGAGGTAGCATCGGATGTTTCCTCAACAGCAGCCATATCAACCTCCTGGACAGCCTCATCATCACTGGTCTCAGCGATGACTTCAACTGCTGTTTCGGAGATGACGTCGAAGGCAGCTTCGGTAGTGGCGTCCTCTCCGATCTCATGTATCGTCTCGTCAGTCTCTGAGGTGACGTCGATGGCAGCATCTTCAGTCACATCGTCAGTAGTCCCTGGCGGGACCATCTCTGTGACCTCCTCAGCTGGCTCTGCAGTAGTGACAGGAATGACGTCAACGTCTCCTCGCAAGGTTGGGAAGGTGTCTGGCTGTACGACAATGACTTCATCATCTACAGAAGAAGACAAGAAGGGACCCAGAAACAAATACTGTAAAAGTATGAATAAAAAGAGGCGTATTATACGTGATACAGAATACAATTATATAAGAAAACATTCTACATGACATCAATGAATTGCTTGCGGAACATGTCTGGCACTGAAATTGAAAAGTAGTGTGTTCAGACAAGCAGTTCAGACAATCTCTTAGGAAAGTCTAACGGTCCATCTATCCACTCTCCATTGACAATGTGGGGTGTCATTAAGAAGGATTAAAGGCCTATTCTGGGAGCAACGTGTGTCTTGATCAGGCTACGGTAGCCCTATGCAGCACCCACAATGACCCCAAGACAGTACTACACTACAGGCAGTAGTCTAATAGTCTAGCTATATTATCACTGATCAACAGATGGCATAAAAGACTGAATAATGAATATTGCCCAGACACTGAATTGAGGTTAAGAGGTAAACCTTTTTGGGTGGTGGCCGATCCTTCCTCTGGTGGAGTTGCTGCTGTTGGACTGTGTAAGAGAGAGAGAATCAATCAGTAACTTCAACATGTTGGACTGTGTAAGAGAGAGAGAATCAATCAGTAACTTCAACGTGTTGGACTGTGTAAGAGAGAGAGAGAGAATCAATCAGTAACTTCAACGTGTTGGACTGTGTAAGAGAGAGAATCAATCAGTAACTTCAACATGTTGGACTGTGTAAGAGAGAGAGAATCAATCAGTAACTTCAACATGTTGGACTGTGTAAAAGAGAGAGAATCAATCAGTAACTTCAACGTGTTGGACTGTGTAAGAGAGAGAGAATCAATCAGTAACTTCAACATGTTGGACTGTGTAAGAGAGATAATCAATCAGTAACTTCAACATGTTGGACTGTGTAAGAGAGAGAATCAATCAGTAACTTCCACATTACAATAAGTACCCCTCATACCTGTGTAATAACATGGCAGTTACGCAGGTATGTACAGCGTCATTACAATAATTACATAGTACTTAAAACTGGTATACCTGTTCAAATGGCTTTCATGCTGTTGTGATGTCATTTGCAAATCTTTGAAATTTTGCAAATCAAAACTAGGTATACATTGTTGTTACACTGTACCCCTGTATATAACTACCAGGTATTACATGTTGTTACACTGTACCCCTGTATGTAACTACCAGGTATTACATGTTGTTACACTGTACCCCTGTATGTAACTACCAGGTATTACATGTTGTTACACTGTACCCCTGTATGTAACTACCAGGTATTACATGTTGTTACACTGTACCCCTGTATGTAACTACCAGGTATTACATGTTGTTACACTGTACCCCTGTATGTAACTACCAGGTATTACATGTTGTTACACTGTACCCCTGTATGTAACTACCAGGTATTACATGTTGTTACACTGTACCCCTGTATGTAACTACCAGGTATTACATGTTGTTACACTGTACCCCTGTATGTAACTACCAGGTATTGCATGTTGTTACACTGTACCCCTGTATGTAACTACCAGGTATTACATGTTGTTACACTGTACTCCTGTATGTAACTACTAGGTATTACATGTTGTTACACTGTACCCCTGTATGTAACTACCAGGTATTACATGTTGTTACACTGTACCCCTGTATGTAACTACCAGGTATTGCATGTTGTTACACTGTACCCCTGTATGTAACTACCAGGTATTACATGTTGTTACACTGTACCCCTGTATGTAACTACCAGGTATTGCATGTTGTTACACTGTACCCCTGTATGTAACTACCAGGTATTACATGTTGTTACACTGTACTCCTGTATGTAACTACTAGGTATTACATGTTGTTACACTGTACCCCTGTATGTAACTACCAGGTATTACATGTTGTTACACTGTACCCCTGTATGTAACTACCAGGTATTACATGTTGTTACACTGTACCCCTGTATATAACTACCAGGTATTACATGTTGTTACACTGTACCCCTGTATGTAACTACCAGGTATTACATGTTGTTACACTGTACCCCTGTATGTAACTACCAGGTATTACATGTTGTTACACTGTACCCCTGTATGTAACTCCCAGGTATTACATGTTGTTACACTGTACCCCTGTATGTAACTACCAGGTATTACATGTTGCTGGCCTATTGTTTCTTCCTCTCACTCCTTGGAAAACAGACCTGCTATGCTACTTTGCTGTTACTGTCTACATGCATTACAGGCACAGCAAGCTGTCTACAGCAGTGGCTATGATCATACAACAATGTCATCATTGTATGAAGCTGGTTGAAGCGAGGAGGGGAAAGGTTGAGCTGTCTGCAGAGCACTTCTACAGAGCTGTGTGGTTCACTGATGCTGCTGTGACATCACATTTACATTTGTACATTTACGTCATTTAGCAGACGCTCTTATCCAGAGCGACTTACATACATTTTCATACTGTTTTCATACCATTCCCCCATGGGAATTGAACCCACAACCCTGGTGTTGCAAGCGCCATGCTCTACCAACTGAGCTACACGGGACTACATCCCTGTTGTATGGATAGCATACAACATAGCAGTGTTTCTATAGAGCTGTCTGGGCATGAAGACAGCAGGCTTTAGTGTTGTGAACAGGCCTACCTGCACACTTTGGACCCTGAGCTTGTGGGCTCGCTGGCGTGGATGGGAGGGGGATTAGGAGAACATGGAAGTGGTGTAAATACAATGTTTCTTATGAGGGGTTGGGGTTGAGTAACGTGTGAGACGTTCAGCGGCATGCAACGTTCTGAACATGTCTGCTCTAAGTGATCTGAACGTTCTGTAACGTTGCACCCTGCTGAACGTGACTCAGGCACGTACTTCTTTCGCGTTGTGACAGAATGCAAGTGCCAGTATCTCACAGAGACATTAGAATGTTTGGAACTCACCTATTCAGAGCAGCAGTCATCGCCACTCTCTGAAATAAAAAGAGAATTCATTGATAAATAAAGCTTCTCCATCACATACCAATAAACTACACACACTTGTAACACACACACACATATCAATATCCGTAATGTTTTGCATATCAAATTGTACAAAATTCTCACTCACAGCCCTAACAAGAGAGACGTGTTCCTCTGATCGGCTGAAGTTCCTGCCAATTTCCATCACGCTGACAGTTCCATCCTGACATAAGTTAACCCAGGCCTGGTACTCATCTCTCTCAGGTAGACGGTCCCAGAAGATCTTGAACGCCTCCCACACTGTCTCCTGACACACTGGCACACAGACACAGGATGGGGTCAGAGACTAGCTTTCACACACGGAATTGTAGTGTACTTCTTGATTGGACAGAATTTAAATGGAATTGACCCCAACCTTGATTCACACAGATACATGTGACACAGAGGCTGCACTCTGTGACACAGACAGATGTAGAAGAAGACCTGCTTTATGTATAGGAATATTCAATATAGATTTAAACAGTACCCTGTAGTACAACGACATGGCAACCAAAACAAACATTGCCATTTAGCTCAGATTTAGCCAGCGATCCTGACAGGAACAATCTCTCCAACGGACAGCTATGAAAAATGAAGGCAATCATGGAAATGTGAGGTCATTTTTTGATCCATACACACATATACTCCCACGTTCCAGACAGCATCACAATTTCACCACCACTGCTGACATTGAAATTACTATTCAGTTCTAGACATGTGGTACTGCACGTAATTTTCACAATGATGTACCAGAATCCCTGCTTTGGAACAAAAACAAACTGGCAAAAAAACTGTATTTTTCTCTCAATCTGCGGCCACATCTGTAGGCTACATTTCAGGTTTGGAGGCTGAGGACAACCAGAAAGCCCTTGGTAGAGGAGCGAGCGGGAGCAGGCCTGAGGGATCTCATATTTTCCTGGCAGCATGGCTCATCTGATCAATGTCTAGAGGACTACTATTTCGGTAGCGAGGCAGGGTTCAGACCGAGGACTGGGGCTTTCTCTCTAAGCTTCCCCAGGTGGAGCACCACGTGTTCAGGTTGAACTGACAGATGGGCACCCTGGTGCAAGGCTGTCGGGTGCCAGGCTCCCTGCCTGGCTTCACCTGAAACCTGCCCCTTACCCGTATCAATCAATTGACTTCTAGTAATGTCCCCTGAGTTCCAACAAGGTTCTGAACCATTGTTTCAAACAAATGACTGATAGAGAATGGTAACACAGGGCTGTATTTCAATGGCGGAAGCCATGCACGTAGATGACCATAGGGCTTTAATAAAGAGGCTGGAAAAGTACTAGTTACTGCATGGTTCATGTTGGAGGTGACCAAAGAGCACACATTTACCTGACAAAAAACTATATATCTTCACCACCTGTCCATTCCCAATCAAATATGTGATCATCACAGAAAGTTGTATTCAATCAATTTTCAATCAATCAATTTTATTTTATATAGCCCTTCTTACATCAGCTAATATCTCGAAGTGCTGTACAGAAACCCAGCCTAAAACCCCAAACAGCTAGTAATGCAGGTGTAGAAGCACGGTGGCTAGGAAAAACTCCCTAGAAAGGCGAAAACCTAGGAAGAAACCTAGAGAGGAACCAGGCTATGAGGGGTGGCCAGTCCTCTTCTGGCTGTGCCGGGTGGAGATTATAACAGAACCATGCCAAGATGTTCAAAAATGTTCTTAAGTGACAAGCATGGTCAAATAATAATCAGGAATAAATCTCAGTTGGCTTTTCATAGCCGATCATTAAGAGTTGAAAACAGCAGGTCTGGGACAGGTAGGGGTTCCATAACCGCAGGCAGAACAGTTGAAACTGGAATAGCAGCAAGGCCAGGCGGACTGGGGACAGCAAGGAGTCACCACGGCCGGTAGTCCCGACGTATGGTCCTAGGGCTCAGGTCTCTCAGTTGGCTTTTCATAGCCGATCATTAAGAGTTGAAAACAGCAGGTCTGGGACAGGTAGGGGTTTCGTAGCCGCAGGCAGAACAGTTGAAACTGGAATAGCAGCAAGGCCAGGCGGACTGGGGACAGCAAGGTGTCATCATGCCCGGTAGTCCTGACGTATGGTCCTAGGGCTCAGGTTCTCAGAGAGAAAGAGAGAACGAGAGAATTAGAGAGAGCATACTTAAATTCACACAGGACACTGGATAAGACAGGAGAAGTACTCCAGGTATAACCAACTAACCCCAGCCCCCCGACACATAAACTACTGCAGCATAAATACTGGAGGCTGAGACAGGAGCGGTCCGGAGACACTGTGGCCCCATCCGAAGAAACCCCCGGACAGGGCCAAACAGGAAGGATATAACCCCACCCACTCCGCCAAAGCACAGCCCCCGCACCACTAGAGGGATATCCCCAACCACCAACTTACAATCCTGAGACAAGGCCGAGTATAGCCCACAGAGGTCTCCACCACAGCACAAACCAAGGGGGGGGCGCCAACCCACTTTGATGATCACACATCTGATGGTATATGATGGTTGTGTTACTACAATAAATGCATATAAAATCGGCAACAAGTCACAGACAGCCATATAATAAAAGGAGTAGCCTACTGTTACATACACTCTTAGAAAAAAAGGTGCTATCTAGAACCTAAAAGGGCCCTTCGGCTGTCCCCGTAGGAGAACCGTTTGAAGAACCCTTTTTGGTTCCAGGTAGACTCCTTTTGGTTCCAGGTAGAACCCTTTTGGGTTCCATGTAAAACCCTTTCCACAGAGGGTTCTACATGAATCCCAAATGGTGTTCTACCTGGAACCCAGAAGGGTTTTACCTGGAACCATAAAGAGTTATCCTATGGGAACAGCCGAAGAACCCTTTTGAAAACCTTTTGTATCAGAGTGTATGCATGACAGGAATTCAATTAATCTGGCTGAACAACAAAGCTTGTAGGTGAATAGACTCCAGGTCAGAATGAATCCCCAGTGCCCATGAGATATAGTCGTGAAAAAGCTTACCTCGCTGGTGAAAGTACTTGAGGTGGTTTTCTATCGCTTGGTCTACAGTCTCTTGAGAACAAAGCTTCACTCCACTGGGAAAAAGAATATTCCGCTTTTTTCTAGAAATAGCACCCTTTCCTTCGTATGTCTTGCGGGCCAAAGCCTCCAGACCTTTATCTGACACCAGCTGGTTTGAAATCCCAGAGGGGTCTACCAAGCCACTATCCATAGCCACACCATGGGACGCATCTGTAAAAGTACATGAGACAGTTGTGCATTATAAATGTGATCAGAAGGAAAACAGAATCATCATTAAATCCTCTACTGTACCTACCTGTTTCAAAGTATCCTGTCAGAAGGATGGCAGACACAACCCACAAAGCACAGTTCCTCGTTCGCCTCGGCATTTCTGAAAGAGCCAAGATCCAAGATGCAGTCCCAGTCTAGATCAAACTTTCTCAATCCTTCTCAGTTCATCAACTGTTGTCCATCCACTTGATAGCATGGTGTAAAAATAGGGCTATTCCTCAGGTTATTCCTCGTGGGGCTAGGCTATCCCCCAGTGTAACGGGATGTGGTTGCAGTGCTGAAGACAGCTCCCCAGCCTTACTCAGGTAAGCAGATGGGACTTTGGCAAAGAGATTTTGTTCTGCTTCCTAATCCTATTTGATAAGCTTTAGTGGTGGCTGTGCAAGACCTTAGTCTAACAGTACATGGTTGTTTAACTTGTGAATAATCTGTGTAGGCCTATGTGGGGAATAGGGATAGTGATGGAAAAAATGTAATAATCTTCAGGCAGATTTTTTACATAATTGCAGATTTTCAGAGCTGCAAAACATGCAATAAGAACTTATCCTACTTGGACACACTTTATATCCTATACATTGCTAATGTAAGTGACATGATTGACTTTCTGACCAAATTATTAAAACATTAATTAATTACTTCCTCATTCCTTTTATATTTACAATATTGCAGAGATTCACAATGTGAAATGTGATTCTCCCGGTGACTTTATCAACAAATATGAAATGCGTTCAAAATCACCGCGAATTGATTGTGGCCTTCGTTTAAGCTAGAGAGAGTCTGTGAATGTGTCCTTTGTCTCTGTCTTTCAGGGCAATCTTGAAACCTCTCTGCCCAATGTCATCACGCTCAGCAGTAAGTATAGGTAGGTCAGTCTAAGTTTAGGTGAGTACAGATGTAGGATCTTAATTTGATCACTCTTTTGTTGTTGAGAATTTTCCCTCACAGCAGGAAATGCAAACTTGTAGTGCATTCAAGTCTGAAAAAGGCTTCTAAAGTTGGTAATTTCCACTTTAAAATGTCACACTTGATTTACCCGAAAAATTTATCAACATAAATTAAATGTCCTGTTGCTGCAGGATAATTGTCCTGCTGTAGCAAACTGGCTCAAATTAAGATCCTGCATTTGTATGTGTAGGTGAGTCAGTATAGGTCAGTGTTTGTGGAACCTGGGCTTGCTGTACCACAACACAGACATACAATCTTCCCGGGAGGCTGATTTGGTGGTGAGTAATGAACATTGCTGCCAATAAGCTCTTCTGACCTGTAGCAGGACAGTGCAGCTCAAGGGGGTAGAACCAGGTGACTAGATGCTACTTATCCTTTCTGACTGGAAAGGTGCTTATACCCTTCAGGACAGAGGAAATCAGAACAGAACAGCAAACGGAATTGTCCGTCTGTCTATTGTAGTCACAACATGTAACATTGTTGTGGCAGACAATTGACACCTGTCAATAGGACTTCAATTAAGGGCAAGGGTTTGGAATAGTGCATTGGGTTCATTCCAGTTAGGATGTTCGTGTCTCTGGGCTTGGGATCGGGTCGAGACCTGTCACACGCCCGGCGCGTCTGGTCATTAGTGAATAACTGCCCTTGCATGCCTTCTCAGAGAGCAGAGTAGGTGGTTTCTGAGGTGAGGTGACTGAGACTAGGGAATAACAATGCAGCCAGGTGGTCTCTCTCTCTGGTGAGGCCTGATTGACAGATGAGGCTTATTTGGAAGTGAGCGCTAGAAGGGTAGGTGGAGTCTGAAAAGGACAAAGGCTCAGAGGGGGGCTCCCTCTATGACCTCACCTTCATCTACTCACTCTCACCCCCAAAACTCTCTCTGGACTGCTTATGTTGCCAGTTTAAGACTATTTAGTCATTTTCACTGATTCAGTCTATACCAGTGCTGGGGGTCAATTCAATCTCAACTCAATACATTTCAGGTATTGAAATGAATCACTGCTTTTGAATTTACTTAGCTTTCTCCAAGTACCTGTATACAGTTGAGCTCTCTCTGTGTCAAATGGCTAACTTTGTTGTTTTCACAGTATAGTCAGGTGACATATTATCAACAGATCAGGGAACAAGAAATACAGTGGGGAAAAAAAGTATTTAGTCAGTCACCAATTGTGCAAGTTCTCCCACTTAAAAAGATGAGAGAGGCCTGTAATTTTCATCATAGGTACACGTCAACTATGACAGACAAAATGAGGAAAAAAAATCCAGAAAATCACATTGTAGAATTTTTAATGAATTTATTTGCAAATTATGGTGGAAAATAAGTATTTGGTCAATAATAAAAGTTACTCAATACTTTGTTATATACCCTTTGTTGGCAATGACACAGGTCAAACGTTTTCTGTAAGTCTTCACAAGGTTTTCACACACTGTTGCTGGTATTTTGGCCCATTCCTCCATGCAGATCTCCTCTAGAGCAGTGATGTTTTAGGGCTGTCGCTGGGCAACACGGACTTTCAACTCCCTCCAAAGATTTTCTATGGGGTTGAGATCTGGAGACTGGCTAGGCCACTCCAGGACCTTGAAATGCTTCTTATGAAGCCACTCCTTCGTTCCGGGCGGTGTGTTTGGGATCATTGTCATTGCTGAAAGACCCAGCCACGTTTCATCTTCAATGCCCTTGCTGATGGAAGGAGGTTTTCACTCAAAATCTCACGATACATGGCCCCATTCATTCTTTCCTTTACACGGATCAGTTGTCCTGGTCCCTTTGCAGAAAAACAGCCCCAAAGCATGATGTTTCCACCCCCATGCTTCACAGTAGGTATGGTGTTCTTTGGATGCAACTCAGCATTCTTTGTCTAGCATTCTCCAAACATGACGAGTTGAGTTTTTACCAAAAAGTTATATTTTGGTTTCATCTGACCATATGACATTCTCCCAATCCTCTTCTGGATCATCCAAATGCACTCTAGCAAACTTCAGACGGGCCTGGACATGTACTGGCTTAAGCAGGGGGACACGTCTTGCACTGCAGGATTTGAGTCCCTGGCGGCGTAGTGTGTTACTGATGGTAGGCTTCGTAACTTTGGTCCCAGCTCTCTGCAGGTCATTCACTAGGTCCCCCCCGTGTGGTTCTGGGATTTTTGCTCACCGTTCTTGTGATCATTTTGACCCCACGGGGTGAGATCTTGCGTGGAGCCCCAGATCAAGGGAGATTATCAGTGGTCTTGTATGTCTTCCATTTCCTAATAATTTCTCCCACAGTTGATTTCTTCAAACCAAGCTGCTTACCTATTGCAGATTCAGTCTTCCCAGCCTGGTGCAGGTCTACAATTTTGTTTCTTGTGTCCTTTGACAGCTCTTTGGTCTTGGCCATAGTGGAGTTTGGAGTGTGACTGTTTGAGGTTGTGGACAGGTGTCTTTTATACTGATAACAAGTTCAAACAGGTGCCATCAATACAGGTAACGAGTGGAGGACAGAGGAGCCTCTTAAAGAAGAAGTTACAGGTCTGTGAGAGACAGAAATCTTGCTTGTTTGTAGGTGACCAAATACTTATTTTCCACCATAATTTGCAAATAAATTCATTAAAAATCCTACAATGTGATTTTCTGGATTTTTTTTCTCTCAATTTGTCTGTCATAGTTGACGTGTACCTATGATGAAAATGACAGGCCTCTCTCATCTTTTTAAGTGGGAGAACTTGCACAATTGGTGGCTGACTAAATACTTTTTTTCCCCACTGTACAATTAAAAACAGAGGTAGATAGCTAGCAAAATAATTATACTTAAACAGTATACACAGAATATACTCTATAATTAAACTATCTGTTGCTTTTCGTTGCCTTGACATTAGTCTCTTGCCAGACTACAGTTGGACACTCACTCAACTGACGACGGTGATGTTACGGCAACGGTGAATCAACAATGGTAACATGGTTTACTGGATAATGTGATCAGCAGATGGGCCAGTGTCTTCGTTAGGTCTGGGCTCCTGTCCAGATATCAAGATAATACCACTGTCCTGCAAGGCAAAAAAACCAATGCCTCTATGAATAGACCTGTAATACTAACCTCACAATGAGATATTCACATAGGTCATTGACTTCATGGAAACCAATAAGGACATGTAACGACAAAGTCAAACATAAACATACTGGATTACAACACACCACGGCACGTATTGATAGAGTGCTGATCTAGGATCAGTTTTGCCTTGTAGATTATAATGAATGGACAGAAGAAAAGGTGTGTCTCACCATGTGAATACTGTATTACCAGCAGCCTTTGAAAAATTATGTAATGTAGCCAGGGGAATGATAAAGTTGCGTAAGGTCAACGGGTCTGGACCCCTGCAGAAATGCTGGTATTGGAAGCTGGTATTCTACGAAGAGACTACAGAAGAACAGGAGGAGGGCTCTAGAGAGCCATCGTTGTCCAAAGCACTAGCTAAATCTGTCTAATCCAGCAGTCCGCCTAAGATTAGCTTTCCTGTGGCCCCTAGTGGAGCACAGTTACCTCATCATGGCCTAGCCTACTGTCTACTCTACAAGACAGAGACTGCATCCCAAATGGCACCATATTCCCTATATAGTGCACTGGTCTAAAGTAGTGTACTATATATGGAATAGGGTGCCATTTGGGACGTAACCAGACAGACAAGGCCAAGCCCAGAGAACTGGACTACTACACATGTCAACAGTGATTAATGTAAAGTGCCCAATCCTACCTCAGTGGCTTTTGGCCCCAGACCCAACCGCCATTCCATTCAGTCTGTAACTATGGTGACCCACAGTAAGCAAGGACACATTTGAGTGTGAGGCATACTCATCGTAACAATGCTGTCATTAATACTCAATAACAGCAGCTCAAGTCAAATGAATACTTATCAATCAAATGAATCTCATTGATGCTGACAAGGCGCCACAAGTCATTTGAAAATTAAACACAATTAAATGATTGTGGTTCTATTCTTTTTTCAACACAGGCTACAATTTACTGTCCAAAATCCTCTTAACGAACACTTCCTTTCAGCAGGCGACCCCCACTGACCCACCATGTAATGAAATGACTAGCAGTCTTATACAGGTAATGATTTATAATCCTGCTTGGCCCCAGCAGGGACCCTGCTAATTACCTGGGGATGAATCTCTCCCTCAGGCAACACATTTCAGCAGACGCCCTCCAAGTCTGTTTTCCAATTGGCACCCTATTCCCTTGATAGTGCACTACCTTTGACCAGGGCACATAGGGCTCTCGTCAAGAGTAGTGCACTGCACAGGGAATAGGGTGACATTTAGGAATCCGTCCAAATGAATGAGGGCCAGGGCCAACAGCCGAGCTCCTCAGTCCCCAAATCCTCTTCCCATCAGAGGTCCCATATGGTCGGTGTTCTGTGGTTCCCGTCTTTGTTGACATGGTTGGTAGGTTCCCGGCTGTTCGCCTCACATGGTCGTCCCCCCCCGACGCCCTGACCTCTGGGAAAATAACAACAGCAGACACCCCCCCCTTTCAGAGATATCTGTGGTTAAACGTCTTCTACAGTGACCTAATAACCTTTGACCTTGGCCACCTGCTGACTTACACACTCTACATAAAAATAACTAAAAGGTAACAAGAAACATGGTTATTTTGTCCAACATGTCATTGTGTTTTCATCTAAACATGCCTGTTAACATTTATTGTTCACAATGAAGACTGAGTGAAAGTCACTTGATGGTGGAGATTCTTTAGTGTCATTACAAAGTAGTTTTGATGTTAGACGATTTAAATTGAGTTAAACTACCTGTAAATAAAAACAAAACTAACTTCAAACTGCTTTAACACAGTTCTCTATAAACACATCTCCAGACTACCTGTTGACTATCTGGACCTCTCTATTGGAAGGACATAGACTTCAGTCCTGATCTCCAGACGCTAAAACAATGCATAAGTAGTTGTAGGCTGGAAGGCTTAAGACCAGTTAAGCAGTATGGATTTCCTTGGTTCATTCAATGGAACCCTTGAACCCAGCCCCATATCGCATCCATAGTGAACCAGTCAACCTTAACAGCACAATTTAAACCTTCAAACCGGCTACTGTATTTGACTATACGGCTTTAACTGAACTATAAGACAGAATTAAAGCCAACATAATTATAGTATTAGGATAACAATATGGAAGACTTGATACACTCAAGTTTTATACTGTAGTAGTGGGGCCATTTTCTGACAGTGGCTAAATCAATGGGGCAGAGATGTGGATGGGGTGGATAGGAAAGGGGTAGGCCCAACTCATTTGGGAGGTGTGGGGGATGACCTTTACCCTTCCAAAAGCAGTGGGAGCGGAGGAGGGGGGCTCTGTCCTGTCTAAGAGGTCTCTGTCTGGGGCCCACATGCTGTGGGTATTACCATGAGGGGCTGCACCAAAGACTCCGATTATCCCAATTAAGTACATATGCTTAAGCGCATATCCTATCAGACTTACAGTGTTAACGAAGCAAACTGAGAAACCTATTAACTGTGCCCATGTGAAAAACACACAATAACAACTAAGTTAATATCTGGAATTCTCGCTCTAAAATATTGTGATGGTGACAGAAGAGAGTTCTGTCCAGCCGTTGCTAGGTAGACTTTGGGGCATTCTCTAATCCAGGAGTATACCACATTATAAATACATCATTATAAACATGCCCATTAACAAATCAATGTTTACACCGTGAAAACAAACAGAAACCCAAATGGAAATCAAACCAAACATATTTTTTCTTACTGTGTAGGTAGAATGGTATTTCTGTTTCTCATGACAGAGTGAGTCAGGTCCCTAGACTCTCATACATCACAATCATTGAGGGGAATTTAGTTCAAGTCTGCCTGTAAACAGAACAGGGGAGAGGTGGTGTTCTAATTATCATATTACAAACAGTCATTGTGTAAGCTTACACAGTGTTCCCCACAGGAACATTGGGGTTTTCTTACGAACTAAACAGCTACATGTGGAGCCAAAACTAAAACATTGCCAACATTTTGACTTGTCTGTAGTAACACCACTATTGTTTAGCAGCTGCAAACAATCAGGTGCATATTGAGTCCTGTATGATTGATGGTCAAAAACAACAGCCTGACACACTGAACAGGAATAACTGAGTAATATTGACTTTAATATTTATAGTGGTTTTATGTGTGAGTCATAAGCACATTTGAAAAAGAAAAATAAACCTGTTATGGGTACATGAGTTACGTCTTTGCTCAGCAAACTAGATTTTAGTGCTCACTCATATCCATGTGTAATAACGTAATTTCCAAATGCTCTCTTCTATAAGCGAATAAAAAACGAAACATTACAAATGAACAATTTTATTCAATTTTAAGATCCTATTATTTTGAATATTCGCATTACATACCAGGTGAGAAACAAACATCCTGCGACATTTTATAAAAATAGTAATACAAAAATAGTATAAATATGACATTTATTGTACATTTTAAATATAAAAGTCCTTCACAGTTTTGGGGTATTGTAGTGCGTTGCTGGTCAGGTATGTGGAGCTAAGGTAGCTAGCTTGGCTACCTGCAGCTGCTCTCGCCGTTGCCTTGACGACCGTGCAGCTCCATCACCAGGCTCCGGATCTCCTCCCTCTTCCTCCACACCTGTTGCCGTGGAAACCAGCGCTCCAAGCGCAGGGGGAGGTCAAAGTGCACCACTGGGTTCTGGAGAAAGTCCGTGAGCCAACCAGAGGTTTGGATTAGGGCGTGATGTCGTGCATGGGACAGTCAGTTATCATTTCAGATCAAGTGTCTTAAGACCATGACAGACAGAAAAGTGCCAATGAAATGGATGGTTGATGTCAGCTTGTTGTTCAGTGTGTGAGGTTGGAGGGGGAGGGCCGTACCTGCAGAAAGCTCTCCACGTACTGCAGGAGGTAGAGGCCGCAGTCGCTGCTGTTGTCCTGTAGGGGGACTCTACAGTGTGAAGCCTTCATACTGTCTACAGTGAAGTCTCTACGTGTTCCTCTACGTACCTCCCACTCTACATGCAGGTAACTGGAGAGGACAGGCAGGGGAGAGATTGGAACTAGTGTACACACACATATTTAAACATACACACATACAGAGATGAACCACACACACACAGAGTACTCACTCCTGCAAGAGCTTATAGATGCTCTCATGGTTAGAGATCTTCAGGGAGTCCATGATGAGAATACAGTGTCTACAGAGAGAGAAAACAACCCAGTGATATTACACACACTGTTATAGATGGAGGAAGTACAGCCAATGAACTCAGTTAATGCACTCACTTCTTAATGATGGTCTCCTTCTGACAACCATCTTGGGTACACTCCTTCAAAATTGGAGGGAAAATGTAATTTAGAATGTTGCACGCATGCTCAAAACATCTGATTAAAAAAATAAAATTGTTTTAGAAAAGAGGTTGATATTTACTGGTGGGTTGTGGGGCCTCAATGTAGGTTTCCCTCTGGCTTCCCCTGTTCCACCTGAAGGACGTACACACACACACACACACAACACAAACAAACACAAACAAACACACAGCCCCCTTTTAATCAGCAGCAAATGTTTAGCCACTGTTTTATTTTCTTCTGTGGTGTTATGGCCAAATGTTCATGCTCTGTTTCTCTATGTTTCTTGGCTGGGTATGGAGGGCACGCTAGACCTGCAGCTGTATATAATAACATAAGGCCTAACATAGGGTTTTAACGGGTCGTTTGGGACTGACATCGCAGCATAAAAAGCCCCCTAGCTATCTTCCAACAATATTGAGCTAAAATAAAAACAATCTAACCCGACGTTAATTTGATCATTAGAGTTAAAGAAAATGTGCGAACACAACCCGGGCCGATTAGAAACGCTGTTACAAGGCCCTGGAGAGAGAAGTGAGATTCTGCCAAGGTAAATATCACATACACACAATGCATCAGGGCTGTCCAACGCACCTGTTCCGTTCTGCAGTTTGGGGTTGCTGGGCCCTGGAGAAGGCCCAGCTGAAGCCTGGGGCTGGCATTTCCTCTTCCCCCCACTGGCCTCTACTCCGGCTGGGCCGGACCACTCCTCATGCTGGGCCTGCTCCAGGCCAGGGAAACAGATCACCACCAGGTACCAGTGGGCTCTGGGGAATCAGATATAAGGGAATCAGATATAAGGGAATCAGATATAAGGGAATCAGACTGATACAGGAATTTGCAATGTATCATGTATGTGGCTATATGAGAAGTGTTCAATGTGTATGATAAGGTAACGTCTAATGTATGTATTATGTAGAGTGTGTAATGTACAGTATTTCTTTTGTATACAGCAGTACTGTGTGTCTAAGACAATCTTTCCTCTGGGACACTACAATTCATCCCATCCTATTCTATGAGAGAAAGCGTAATGGACTGGGGATACAGAGATCTGCATAGGTCATATCTACATTCTCATCTAGATATATAGATATACAGCTGTGATCTGAACATGGTGGGTGTCCCCTATCCTAGCTTGGCTGTGTCCCCTGTCCTGGCCTGGCTGTGTCCCCTGTCCTGGCCTGGCTGTGTCCCCTGTCCTAGCCTGGCTGTATCCCCTGTCCTAGCCTGGCTGTGTCCCCTGTCCTAGCCTGGCTGTGTCCCCTGTCCTAGCCTGGCTGTGTCCCCTGTCCTGGCCTGGCTGTGTCCCCTGTCCTGGCCTGGCCTGGCTGTGTCCCCTGTCCTAGCCTGGCCTGGCTGTGTTCTGAACATGGTGGGTGTCCCCTATCCTAGCCTGGCCTGATTCTCTTGTATAGGAACATACTGGAACATACAGTGTCAGAATAGAAATCCGTATCTGGAGCTTAGCTCATTTTCCAGCTACGCATCAGTCAGCGAGCTATTGTCATTATTGCTTTTTTCATCGCTGCTTATTGAAAACCCATTAAGATATGTCAAATAGGTCTGCAGTATATAATAACATATGCCATTTAGCAGACACTTATATCCAAACGCGACTTACAGTCATGGGTGCATACATTTTTCCTATGGGTGGCCTCAGCGGGAATCGGACCTACAGTCCTTGGCATTGCAAGAGCCATGCTCTACTGACTGAGCTGGGGTTCTAAATCATTTTGCTGGGGACAGAAGGTACAGTATGTAGACTAAAACCCTACTACTATGGTCCTAAACTGGAGGGAGGAGTTGAGGGAAAAGGGAACGTGATGTTGTGCAGCACTCCATCCAGACCTTCATCAACCCACAGCCATCTGAATGAAGGTACGCACATACGGCCCGGTCTCTGTCAGGCGTGACAGAGGCTGTTTCAACTCCGGTGCAGCCTTGAGACTAGTACCGACCGACCGACAGACCGACAGACTATACTACAGCTCAGGCCACATCCATTCATCTCCACTATGCTGGAGCCCTGCCCTGCCTGGACACTGTCTCCGCTCCAGTCTCATTGTCAGAGCCATGGCAGCTAGAGGGAAGGCTGAAGAAAAGAGCACTATTTTCCCCAATCAAGGGAGTGTGGTGTCGTGACCTGTATAGTAGTGAAGTGTAGTATAGTGTTTTGTAGTGTATTATAGTGTAGTGTATTATAGTGTAGTATAGTGTAGTATAGTGTAGTGTATTATAGTGTAGTATAGTGTAGCATAGTGTTTGTAGTGTATTATAGTGTAGTGTAGTGTATTATAGTGTAGTATAGTGTAGTGTAGTGTAGTATAGTATAGTATAGTGTAGTGTAGTGTAGTGTAGTGTTTTATAGTGTAGTGTATTATAGTGTAGTATAGTGTAGTGTAGTATAGTGTAGTGTATTATAGCGTAGTGTATTATAGTGTAGTATAGTGTGGTATAGTGTAGTATAGTATAGCGTAGTGTAGTGAATTATAGTGTAGTGTAGTGTAGTGCTGGACCACCATGGGCTAATTGGGCACACGCATCTCCTCAGGAAATAATCTGTTCCGCTTTGCGAGATCGACAGAAACAGTGCTGGTATGGGTCTAAGTCTTGGCTCTACCTTCTGTGTGTGTGTGTGTGTCTGTGTCTGTGTGTGTGTATGTGTGTGTGTGTCTGTGTCTGTGTGTGTATGTATGTATGTGTGTGTGTGTGTGTGTGTGTGTGTGTGAGAGAGAGAGTAAGTGAGTGAGTGTGTATTAATCTCACTCACTGGTGATTGACAGGCACAAACAGGTAGTCCTTGTTGAAGATGTCAACATGGCGGGTCCAGGTCCTCACCCTCTGGTGTCTCCTGTCCCTGGCCCTGAGAGGAAGGAGAGGGGAACACTTTACAGCAACGCACACTACTCCTTCCATCAGAGTTCAGGTAGAATATCCAACATATTTAGAAATAGTCAAATTAACGTCTCTGTCAACACCATCATTAATATCGTTAGCATGTGACTAAGCCGCCAGCACACGTAGAGCATGCCGCCATGAGCATAACGCCAAACATGAGCCCCCTGTGCGGCGCCATGTGACGCGAGGCCGAGGCGAGACGCCCACTAAGCCGTTAAAAGACGCTGAGCGCTGATCTCCTTACGGGATGGCAGCCTCCTCCTCCAGGGACGTGTCCCGGCGGGTCAGCTGCTTGTAAAAGAAGCTGCTGAAGACATGACATCTCTCAGCCAGGGGCCCCGGGGCCCGCTCCAGGAGAAGATACCTGAGGGGACAGGAAGATGTTGAGGTTTTGCTGTACATTCACCTGCTGTGTGGCTGGGCTAAACTAAAGGGACGTGGCTGACATGCAAACTGATAATCAATTTCCGTATATGTTAAATGATGTTCATGTTAGGGTTTAGTTACAGTAAGGGTCAGTTTTAGGTTTTGGCTAGTCAGCCTGTCAATGGGATGCTGGTCAGAAAAGTCCCCTTAGTCTTGCTTCATTGTACTTTGTTGCGGTTTTAACCAAATCAGCATTCGGGATTAGACCCACCCCTTGTATAATCACTGGTTACACGTCTGCTAGCTGGCTAAGATGTTCAAATTATAAGAGAAAAACATTGGTCCACAGGCAGATCACTAGAACTCACTTGAGGTAGAAGTCGATGATGACATCATTGAGGAACTGGCCACTGTCCAGACAGTCAAGGTCCTCTGTTGTCACGGTGATTCCTCCTTTAGAAGGGAGTGGTGGGTACTGGATCAACCTGATGATGGAGAGATCCAATAGTTCATGTGTAAACAAGAACAACAACAACTCATACTAACAGGTAGTATATTCTAAATTGAAAACCATCCATAACAATAAAGATATACTGCCCCCACCTGGTGGGCAGCAGGCCCTGGTGTCTGGAGTAACGCTCTCTGCTTCTGTGGTTCCCTCTGGTCCGACTGGGGCTCCCCTGATCAGAACAAGAACAGAACAGAAAGGCATTACAGAATCACCCTGCAGAAGTCGTCACCCCACTTAAACACCTCACACTTTACTCTACAGATACATCTGACTGCATGGGGGATTTTCCTCCAATGTCTTTTGGACGAGGGGAACAAGTGATCAAATTCAACGTTTTGGCAGGTGATGAGAACGAGGACGGTCGAGGTGATGAAGTCAAGGTCTGCTCTGATGACGAAGAGCAGCGAGGAAGAGGATGACCCCACTCACACCAGATACACCACACACACATCACCCCCGCCACAAACACAAACATAATCCCCGCCAATCACATTTCACCCCCGCCACACACACACACCCACACACATTTGCCCACCCAGATCCCTTCTAACTGCCTGTGTAATTCCTCCATCCTTCTAGGACCTGTGAGGGAATAGAGACCAAGCTCACTTCTGCAGCTGGTTGGGAGTGATTCCACCCCCACCTAACGCTGCCCAATGAGCCTTCCCTCCATCCCTCTAATCTCCATCCCTCTATCCCTCCAATCTCCATCCCCATCCCTCCAATCTCCATCCCACCAATCTCCATCCCTCCATCCCTCTTATCTCCATCCCTCTATCCCTCTATCCCTCTAATCTCCGTCCCTCTATCCCTCTAATCTCCATCCCTCTATCCCTCCAATCTCCATCCCTCCAATCTCCATCCCCATCCCTCCAATCTCCATCCCTCTAATCTCCATCCCTACAATCTCCATCCCTACAATCTCCATCCCTACAATCTCCATCCCTACAATCTCCATCCCTACAATCTCCATCCCTACAATCTCCATCCCTACAATCTCCATCCCTACAATCTCCATCCCTACAATCTCCATCCCTACAATCTCCATCCCTACAATCTCCATCCCTCTATCCCTCCAATCTCAATCCCTCTAATCTCCATCCCTCTAATCTCCATCCCTCTAATCTCCATCCCTCTAATCTCCATCCCTCTAATCTCCATCCCTCTAATCTCCATCCCTCTAATCTCCATCCCTCTAATCTCCATCCCTCTAATCTCCATCCCTCTAATCTCAATCCCTCTAATCTCCTTCCCTCTATCCCTCCAATCTCCATCCCTCTATCCCTCCAATCTCAATCCCTCTAATCTCCATCCCTCTAATCTCCATCCCTCTATCCCTCCAATCTCAATCCCTCTAATCTCCTTCCATCTATCCCTCCAATCTCCATCCCTCCAATCTCCATCCCTCTATCCCTCCAATCTCCATCCCTCCAAACTCCATCCCTCCAAACTCCATCCCTCTAATCTTCATCCCTCCATCCCTCCAATCTCCATCCCTCTATCCCTCCAATCTCAATCCCTCTAATCTCCTTCCCTCTATCCCTCCAATCTCCATCCCTCTATCCCTCCAATCTCCATCCCTCTATCCCTCCAATCTCCATCCCTCTATCCCTCCAATCTCCATCCCTCTATCCCTCCAATCTCCATCCCTCTATCCCTCCAATCTCCATCCCTCCAATCTCCATCCCTCCAATCTCCATCCCTCTATCCCTCCAATCTCCATCCCTCTATCCCTCCAATCTCCATCCCTCCAATCTCCATCCCTCTATCCCTCCAATCTCCATCCCTCTATCCCTCCAATCTCCATCCCTCAAATCTCCATCCCTCCAATCTCCATCCCTCCATCCCTCCAATCTCCATCCCTCTAATCTTCATCCCTCCATCCCTCCAATCTCCATCCCTCCAATCTCCATCCCTCCATCTCCATCCCTCCAATCTCCATCCCTCCAATCTCCATCCCTCTATCCCTCCATCCCTCCAATCTCCATCCCTCCAATCTCCATCCCTCTATCCCTCCAATCTCCGTCCCTCCAATCTCCGTCCCTCCAATCTCCGTCCCTCCAATCTCCGTCCCTCCAATCTCCATCCCTCCAATCTCCATCCCTCCAATCTCCATCCCTCCAATCTCCATCCCTCTATCCCTCCAATCTCCGTCCCTCCAATCTCCGTCCCTCCAATCTCCGTCCCTCTATCCCTCCAATCTCCATCCCTCTATCCCTCCAATCTCCATCCCTCCAATCTCCATCCCTCTATCCCTCCAATCTCCATCCCTACAATCTCCATCCCTCTATCCCTCCAATCTCCGTCCCTCCAATCTCCGTCCCTCTATCCCTCCAATCTCCATCCCTCTATCCCTCCAATCTCCATCCCTCCAATCTCCATCCATCTATCCCTCCAATCTCCATCCCTCCATCCCTCCAATCTCCATCCCTCCAATCTCCATCCTTCTATCCCTCCAATCTCCATCCCTCCAATCTCCATCCCTCTATCCCTCCAATCTCCATCCCTCCAATCTCCATCCCTCCAATCTCCATCCCTCTATCCCTCCAATCTCCAATCTCCATCCCTCTATCCCTCCAATCTCCATCCCTCCAATCTCCGTCCCTCCAATCTCCGTCCCTCCAATCTCCGTCCCTCTATCCCTCCAATCTCCATCCCTCTATCCCTCCAATCTCCATCCCTACAATCTCCATCCCTCTATCCCTCCAATCTCCATCCCTCCAATCTCCATCCCTCTAATCTTCATCCCTCCATCCCTCCAATCTCCATCCCTCCAATCTCCATCCCTCTATCCCTCCAATCTCCATCCCTCTATCCCTCCAATCTCCATCCCTCCGATCTCCATCCTTCTATCCCTCCAATCTCCATCCCTCTATCCCTCCAATCTCCAATCTCCATCCCTCCAATCTCCATCCCTCCAATCTCCATCCCTCCAATCTCCATCCCTCACTGGACACTGTCACTTCATCAGACCTGAGTCAGGGGCCATTCACACTGTGTGTGTGTGTGTGTGTGTGTGTGTGTGTGTGTGTGTGTGTACGTGTGTGCTGAAAGGGCCACTTCTTCTACCCAGTGCCGCCAACTGGCCTTCATAGAACCTGCTGTTATGTTGAGCACCCAGAACTCACAGTGGATTGAATAACACAGAGGTTTTATTAACAGGTTTATGACTTTATACCTCTGAGGGTGAGCCTGCATCTTAAGGCAGAGGGATGGATAGAGGGGAGGAGAGAAGGGGGGGACAGGGGACGAAAGAGCACAGAGGTATACACACACTGTCAAGCACATACACTGAGCCAGACAGACATAGACAGACACAGACACAGACATAGACAGACATACTCACACAGTTCTGAGCTCCTGAGTCACTATACTGACCTTTGCTGTCCCCAGGCCAGGGTTGGGGTCTGCCACCAGGCTCTGCCCCAGCAGGGTGAGGAAGTGGGCGTCCTGGGGACAGCTGTGTATCAGCGCCAGGCCGTCTGCCCAGGAAAGGGGGCTCTTCAGGTCGTAGGAGCGGCCCTGACGGAAGGCCTCTACGTCCAGCATGGAGGCTAGCAGAGCAGCCTGCAGATCACCCAGCTGTTCTCTTAGGACCAGGAGGAGGAACGGACAGGCCTGACCTATATATCCACAATAGGAGGGAACACACACACACACACACACACACACATTAACACAGACGGACGGACGCACACACAGAGACACACACTGTACCACACTTTGACAGGTGATGACTTTCTTTCCTCTAGATCATGTGGTTGAATCATAGCAGTGTGCTGCGCTGTGATCCGCCCACTAATACTCAGTAACTGGCCCACATTAAGGACAACGCTCCACTTCTACACTTCTTTGTCTTTCATTAGGTTTTGGAGGCAGAACCTTGGGAAGTTTGTTTTCCTGTTGACCTTCACAGCTTGATTGAACCTTTAACTCAATTAATCCACCTCTGGATCGGACGAAACACCAATCCCAATTTATCCCTTCTCCATGCATCAAATTCTTCACATCTGGTGAAAATTTGTTGAACCACTATTCATTTTACTATAGATTCATTTATCCTTGATTTAACCAGGGAAGTCACATTGAGATTGACGTCTCTTTTTCAAGTGAGCTCATCTAAAGTTAACAGTCACTCTCAAGTCTCGACTAACATTGTAATTAATTTCTCCTAGTGGACTCAGTAGTCTTACCAGGCAGAGTAACGGGGTGGAGGGCTGAGAGCTCTGTCTGCACCAGGTTGGCCTGGGCCTCAGACACCCAGAGGAAGAGCAGGGAGGGGGCCACTCGGCCGGGACAGCCCTGGAAGAGACTCCCGTCTTGGGCTAGACCTCCGTCCCACACCGCGTACCCACGTAGCTGGGACGCCACCAGGCTCACCGACACCCCCCCCTCCTCCTCTGATGACACCCTGGAATCTGTTGGACAAGAGGGGGGGGACAAGGTGTAATGATTCTGTTTTGATCATACTGGATATCTGATGACAGGGAAGTATTTTCTGTTGGATTATTTCAATAATTTATTTAAGGGTCTTATAGTGTTTTGGAGAAGGCAGAAAGCCTGTCTAATACACTGACTGTCAGGGGTTAATAATCCAAAACCCAAGACCCTGGAGTTACTAGCACCATAATCTCACTAACTGACCACCTCCTGCTCAACATAAGCGTCTTAGGACACTAGTAAGATACACAGAAGCACCTGGAGTCAAGAGGGGTGAAAAGGTCGTGCAAACCAGTATGGCCTACCGTCGCCAAACGTAAATAGAACCCTAAGCTGAGCTTCTTAACCCTAACCCAGTCCACAGACAAACAGGTAAGTGTGTAGAGGTGTGTGTGTGTGTTTAGGTGTAAGTGTGTGTATGGGGGCACGTGTGTGTGACCCTCACATGGTCACAGACAGTTGAACAGGGTCGTTACCTGCTCACCTACAGTAAACAATAGGGTAAGCCATGGGGCTGGGTCAATAACAAGACCAACCGTAATGAGATTTATATAAAGGATTAAAGATGGGTTACCTAACGGAACATCAGGCTGGAATTAAATCATTACACATAATGAATATTATAAACTGGGTGGGTCGAACCCTGAATGCTGATTGGCTGACAGCCGTGGTAAATTTGACCGTATACCACGGGTATGACAAAACAATGACTTTTACTGCTCTAATTACATTTGTAACCAGTTTATAATAGCAATAAGGCACCTTGGGGGTTTGTGGTATATGGCCAATATACCACGGCTAAGGGATGTATCCAGGCACTCCCCCTCGGGCCTTATTGCTTCAATATAGAATAGGCTGATCTGATCCTTCTACATGTAACTAACGTTTTTCTGCATCGTACTGGCCGCCTACCTTTCCTTCCTAGAGAATGGATTTCAGCACTATACTTTCAGAACAGAAGTGTGTTTGCCAGTCTGACTTCACTAGTCTGATCCCACATTGACAACTCATTTGCTTATTGTCAAGCCAAACATGTTTAGTGTGACAATGAGTGCCAAGGAGTTGGCATGATGGCACAAACAGACTGGCACTCAGGCTATGACCCTGCTGCCCTACTCATCTGAATACCTTGACCCAAGTCACATCACAAAGACACTGAGGGCGCAATCTATGATGCCAGGCCTCAATCTATGACGCCAGGCCACATGGTGCCACGTTGATGCCAACTAAGGAGAGGAGAAGGGGGGCATCATCTATGTGGTGGTGTGTGAGGCTGGGCGGCAGGCAGTGGGTGGCTCAGGGAGACTATGGCGCCCATATGATCCCCCTGGGGAAGGGAAGGACCCTGCATGTGTTGCAGTAAAGATGAAAACACACTAACACAGTGACTTCACCCTCTGAGGATTATTGAGACCTTTTTATCATCTTTTCCCCATCTGATCATTAGGCTAGGTCCTACTCCACGACCCACACACTACCGCAATGCCAAGCTGTCAGTGATTACCTTTCAGCGGTAGAGTGATGCCATCATCTGTTACCTATAAAAAGAGGAGGGAGATGAAAATATATTAGCAGGAGGAAAATGCTGACATGTCGTCATTACGGTATGTAATAAGATGAAGGGAGGAAAGGAGGATGAATAAAATAGCTGATTAGAGAAGAGGTAAAGGAGGAGAAGAGATTGAAGACAGGTGGAGGGATATTATA
The DNA here is from genome assembly GCF_020615455.1 of Coregonus clupeaformis. NCBI lineage: Eukaryota > Metazoa > Chordata > Actinopteri > Salmoniformes > Salmonidae > Coregonus > Coregonus clupeaformis. The sequence goes on along the minus strand of NW_025534223.1, from coordinate 85,842 downwards.
AAGCATCTGGTCCTAAGGAGGGTAGAATGACCCCTGACCCCTGACGCTCAGTCCTGACCGACCCCTAGGCCCTTATTCCCCTAGGCCCTTATTCACCTAGACCAGACCCGATGCATTTGTGTAGATCTGAAAGGATTGGATAGGTATTCATCATTGGACATATTTTGTGTGGTTGCTATGGAAACAATACCAATCATAACAGAATAATACATTATGTTTAAAAGGGTTGTCAATAAAAAAAGACCATGCCTCGTTCATCAACAACGGAAGGAAAGTTTCCAGACATGACAAATGCAGCAAAATAAATAAAATACAATAAAATACGCAATGTGGACTTCCCTGTTGTGTTGCTGTTCTCACAGTGGAAAACAACAACAGTTTGACACGGTAACTGCTCCGGACTCACTGACCACGGTTTAATTCACCCCGGTACTCTGTCATTAGCACCATACTATTTCTTAATTGCTTGTTAAAGTGGAAGAAACAAACACAATAGGATTTTATGGCCCTTGAATGGACTTGATGGGAGTTTGGAGAACACCTGGTGATAAACTGCCAATGTTTTGCCAGTTATGGTCTTGAGTTGCTTATCATGTTATTGTTACAGCAAGAGACTGGCATGTCCAGTCAAGGTTGTTTAGAGATGAAGTGTTCAAAGTAGTGACACATATTTGATTTTCTATTTTATTCCAGCTCTCTCCATCCGTCCCATCAGTGTAATATGTGAGGAGTGGCCCATTAAGACGTTGGAAAACACATATCCTTTATTAAAATATAAACCAGGAACAAAAACTAGTGATGGGCCAATCACATTAAGGGGGAAACTATGTGGAAGAGGGCATGGAAAAAGAAAGAGAGAGAGAGAGAGAGAGAGAGAGAGAGAGAGAGAGAGAGAGAGAGAGAGAGAGAGAGAGAGAGAGAGAGAGAGAGAGAGAGAGAGAGAGAGAGAGAGAGAGAGAGAGAGAGAGAGAGAGAGAGAGAGAGAGAGAGAGAGAGAGAGAGAGAGAGAGAGAGAGAGAGAGAGAGAGAGAGAGAAAGAAAGAAAGAGAGAAAGAAAGAAAAATAGTGATGTGAAATCAGGACGGTGAGGAAAGAACCTGGTTGTTTCTGTGTCTTCCATCCATACAGGCTTCAACTCAGACACATTTGAAACACACAGGTATTATGCACAACTAATTGTGACTGTGGAACACAAGCACGCGCCTACGTGTACACAAAGATAGAGACAGATAGAGAGAGTGACCTAGACACACACACCACTAGCCCAAGTGTCTTACCACCAGGTTTCCATTGGCCTGTGCTCGGACCACCCCAGCGTGCAGTGTAGAGAAAGACAGTTCCATGATAGGAGGCAGTGGCTGTGTGCTGCAAGGGTTGTGCTCCGATACTCTCTGTGACCCCGTGACCTTCTCTCCAACCACAGCCTGCCAATCACAACACAGGGGCACCGGCACACGTTTAAATCATTCACAGCATTGCATAAAACACCTCATATTCACCTCAACTGCTTAAATAGATTTCTTCCCAGGCATGAAAAAAAGACCCTCCTGGAAGCAAATGCTTTAATCCACCACGATTTCCTAGAATGTTTTCAATTGGTGATGTCTTGTCTTTCATGTGCAACAAGTTACGGTGGATGGAGTTTAAGGTGGAGGCCATTTATCTACAGTAACGGTAGAAGAGACACTGCACTGAGCCACATAGAAATCCTTGAACAGAGATGAGAAGCTCTGTTCAAGATGGTCAACAACAGGGGTTACATCTCTTCCTCTACAGCACCTCTAAACACAATAACAAACATGTTGGATCTTAACCAGAGTTTTCTGCTTCTACTAAAACATCCACTGAGATGAGGCTTTCTACTACTAATTATCTCACAGCACCAGAATGGTTTATTTTATTACTAACACTTTCCCAATCCCCACTGTCTGTTAGCTAGCTAAACCTCTACATGTGTTACAAACAGGCAGTTAGCTGACAAGAGCTGGCAAACCTCACCTAAGTCGTGATATAGGCTACAATGTTATCTTCTCCAAGTCTGACCTCTCAATTCAAGTCAGTAAACAGCTGGCTTCTCTGAGTACTGGCTTCTCGGAGTACTGGCTTCTCTGAGTACTGGCTTCTCTGAGTACTGGCTTCTCTGAGTACTGGCTTCTCGGAGTACTGGCTTCTCGGAGTACTGTCGTCGCTGAGTACTGTCGTCGCTGAGTACTGGCTTCTCTGAGTACTGCATATAAAAATGTCTGTCTTGATTTGTTTGCCTAATTTGATGCTCTCTGTCTGTCAAATGCTCTAATATTTTTCAAAACCATACAATATGTTATTTGTCCAGGCAACCATAGAATTAGAACCATATAATTAGAATTCTATGCAATTAAAGTGAATAGGCCTATGACATGTAATGACGTACCATGATCATTGGAGACATATGCAAGTACTGGAATGCCCCCGCATCCCTCCTACCTGTTTGGGTACATGTTCCTCTGGTGTGGGTTGGCTTTGCCTGGGGCTGTGGCCCTGTTGTGGGGTCTTCAGCCTGGGGCACTCCTCTTCATCATCATGGCCCTCCTCATCCTCACTGGATAGCACAACTGACAAACAGAGACACTCAACTTAGTATGGTGATTATACACTGTCGTTATACAAACAATGGGAACTGAGAATATTACAGGCCAGGAGCCGGTTGCAGTAGCTGGATGTAAGAAAAAGTTGGTCTTCAATGATAAGTGAAAGGTAGCTACACCCAGAACATTCTAGACACTGTTAGTTAGTGTGTCAATGGGTGGCTTCACGAAGGAGCTGCTGGCACACTGACTGTCACTGAAGTTGAGAGCTGGAGCTCCTTTCCATGCTCTACCACCTACTGAGACTGTCACTTTTAAATTAGTGTGTTAATTAGTGTGTCGATTGGTGGCTTCACAAAGGAGCTGCTGGCACACTGACTGTCATTGAAGGACTTAAGGGGATTGGAGTGGCATCTATTTGCATGTTAGATTACTACTTTGATGTATGATTAGCTAATACACTGTAGGGAGGATGAACATTGCAATGGGCCATTTTCACCATTTTTAAAACCCTCAAGTAGTCTTTGTAATGTTATTTTTAAATCACTGAATGTCTAATAAATCACTGTGTCTGTTTATTTAATGAAAATAACTCCAGCATATATTTTTTTAGCATTTACACTGAGTCTACCAAACATTAGGAACACCTTCCTAATATTGAGACCTAGCTGGAGATGGCTGTTAGCTGCTCAGTGCAAAGTCAATGGGTTAGGTTAAGGGGGGACTAGGAGCTCCTGGTAGCATCAGAGGGAGCCAGAGCCAGAAGGGGATTGGCTCAGTGTGGGTCAGGTGCCAGTAGACAGACACAGGACTAATGGGCTTTATAAGGAGCTTTGGCTATCCACAGTAATCTGGGTGACTACTTGTCTCCCTTCCTCCCTCCCTCCCCCCCTCACAACCCTCCTCTCTCTACCTCCTCCCTCCTCTCCCTTCCTCCCTCCTCCTCCCCCTCTCTCTTCCTCCCTCCTCCTCCCCCCTCTCTCTTCCTCCCTCCTTACTCTACCACCATGCATGGTACATTAACATGGAGGGACAAAGGGGACTGAGAATAACCAAGTCTGCTCTCGTTATCACTATGGTCTTTTCCTTGTCAGCACTTTGAGTGCACGTAAAGACACACACATCTTCAAACACACACACACCTCAAAAACGTTAACCACCCCTCTGCGGTGGAGGCAGGCCAGGCATTCATCTCTCAGCACTGCTGACAGCTGATAGTTTCCCATGTCTGCCTCTGGCTACACATTCTTGACCCCAAAGAGCTTGTAAAGCTGTAACTAGGACCCATTAGGAGCAGAGGGAACAAATGCGGACCAGATGAGGCTCCTCATCGGATGTCATGTCCTCATCATTCCCCTGGTGATGCCCCAGCCCCATGTTGACAAAAATATATTTATGGTAAATATTGCTTGTACTGAAAATTACAAAACCCAGCTTGAGTTTCCTCTCTCTTCCAACTGCTTCTTGGTTCCCTATCGCCCCATGGCGTCATCATTATGGAGGCTCCTGTACTCGTTACTACCTAATCACTAGGGATTTGAAGGGCCAAGACTCCGCTAGAGAGAGGAAGGCCATGGGTCTCTGCTAGAACACATCCTCGCTAAGGATGCAGCACACCACAGATCCAATCAATGGCTATGGACGTGGCTTATATCGCATAGAAGTTAAGGTTAGGGTTGGTTATAGGGGTGGAGCTTAGGTCCTTCCAGAGGAGCCATTCTAACGTCCACGGTGGTGGTGCACCATGCCCACAGAGGGAGTTTCCCTTCAAATTGCCTCCAGTGTGTCAGAGTGTGCTCTGGGTTGTTCGTAAATTCAGAGTGTTGTCAGATTATCTGTTCGTAAATTCAGAGTGTTTCGCTCTCTGAGCGTTCAGAGCGCACACTGGACGCTCTGGCCGAGGAGAAGGGTTGATCCAAGCGTTCTGACCTCAAAACGGCAGTCAAGCACCCAGGCTAACTGGCTAAAGTTGGCTAGCTTGCTAGCTACTTCCAGACGCAAATGAGAGAACAGCTCACTCTGACCATCTTACTCGCCCTAGAAGAGCTGGTTAGGCTGTTTTCATGTTGTCTAGAGAGTTGGTGACTAACTGTGCTGCTGGCAACAATTTAATGGTGTTTTTTTGCCAACGTTTAGTGACACTAGTCAACAGGTGTTGCGCGTTTGTAAATTCATCAGTTATCCTGCGCTCTGGCATACTCAGACGAGAGTGCTCTGAAATCGACGTAGCCAGAGTGAATTTACGAACGCACCCTTAGTCTCCTTCGCCTCCGGTCTAGTTTCCATAGTCACAAAGTCACATTCCACAGCCACATTCTGCCTTGCAAATGACATCATTACTTTCTTAAAGAGACACCGCACACTTTGATCAAATAAGATATTGCTTCTTCTATGCAAATGTTGATCAGTACAATAAAAGAATATGTTCTAGCAGTTGCCAATAAAATAGGTCCTAAATGGAAAAGTATTGTTTGTCATCTGTAGCCCCATGATATCAGCTAAAATAAGCTCCATAACTCAATGCATGCTCACACTGGATTCGCCTGTATTGTGGATAGGCCTAGGCTACATCTTGATTTCCCCAGTTTATCAATAGAGATTTACCATTCAAACAAATTATTACCATTATGTTGTTTTGTAGTTAAGACTGGTAAAAACAAAGTCAAATTGATTGCATGATTGTATAATTGATTTATTAATGTATACATGGCTGTCACTAAAAAATGGACATAAAAATGTTCAAATGTAATGATATTGAACTCAAAAGATGCCCAACGATTGAACAGACCAGCAGCTGAGTTTATCTGTCTGGATCAAGTGCCATTCTGTGACTTTGGCTAATACGCCTTCTTTTTGTTGTTGTGGTATCATTTTAGTGTCGAGTATCGTGATACTAAACCTGGTATCGGTATCGAAGTCAAAATTCTGGTATCGTGACAACACTGCAGCAGCCAAACAATAAGAGTCAAACTAGAAGCCTGTGCCCAGCTCTTACGGAGACCAACTGACTGACAGACAGGATGGCTGACTTTGTGTGTCCCACTCCAGCAGTCTACTCTGTGACCATTCACTGGTGCCAGGCCTGAGGCTCTGCTTTCTACTAGCCAGCCTGTTATGTAATGGGCCTGAACCCCACTAAGACATACAGCTGAAAACTGCTTCCTCGCCATTGGTGGAGGACGATATTCTATACTGACGACATTGGGTGAGGAGGGTATTTTGCTTCGTTTATAATGTTTGTTCAGTATGACAACACTCATATCACAGAGTCGTATGTGACGTCAAACCGCCAGTCTATGCGTGATTTATGTTGCATGTTCTTATCAATATGCTATGAAGGGTTCAACAGTGGTTCAACTTACTAGGTTCTGTGGAGGTGGGCTTGGGCCTCCTCAGCCTGAGATGGAGGGAGAGACACTTGGTTGGAGGCCTCCTCTCTCTGTCTGTGAGGTTGGGGTTAGCCAGGAGGGGAGACCTGCTGAGGGACAACCGCTTCTCCTGTGTGGCCCGGGTCACTGAGGCCACAGCGGAAGGGGAGTGTCTAGGGGAACCTGTGGATGCACCTCTGGCCCCTGATGTCAACGGGCGGTCGGGAGGGTCGTCACTCTCTGAGCTCTGGCTACGGTGGCCTGCTGGGACAGGGACACTTCCCCTGGGGTGCGTCCCTGATGAACCACTACTCCTCTTGATCCTGTCCTGCAGTGATCCTGAGCTTCCCGTCCTCTCCTTCTGAAAGCACACCAGGTAGGACTACTAGTCACAGGGGTTAACCTAACAGAAATTATTACAATCAACTAGAAAAAAGGTTCATTTCCTAAAAGAAAGTGTGTGTGCCTGCATCTGTCCCCTACAGTAACCTACTTGTTCTCATATAGTTTGATATAGTTTGTTTTCAATGGCCACACTTTACAAGAGTCTATACTATTCTATAGAATAAGCTACCCTGGGGTGTTATCCTGTAGCAAGACATGGAGATACCAGCTCAGCTGAATCAGGACTATCTGTATAGGGCGGAAGTTAAGCAACTTGGCTGTTCACTGTTGTGAATAAACATAGCAACACTGAGTTAGCCAACACTTACAAACAATGCCTGAAAAAGCTAGCCGACGCACAACCTAGCTAGCTAACAAGTATGGTTATGACCAACGCAATAACTAATGTACCAGACTAGTAAGTACAAGCAATTGTTTTCTCCTAGACATATCTTTATGTGAGTCCTGAGGCCAGTCAACTGTGTATACGTCCCAAATGGTCCCCTATTAACTATAGTGCACTATCTAGGGAACAGGGTCCCACTTGAGACGCAGCCATTGTCCCTACCTCTGTGTTTTGTGGTGGAGATCCATTCACCCCAGAGTCACGTCTCCTCCATGTTGGGTCTCCCAGGGGGACAGAGGGCCTGTCACCCATCTTTGAGGAACTGTCCGCCTCTTTTTCTGGAGACGGTTCTGATGCAGAATCCTCCGACGACTCCACTGGGCTGCATCTCACAGACAGTTGTGAATCTCCTGGGGAAGATGTAAAAATTATAATAAAATATATTATATTTAGCAGACACTTTTATCCAAAGTGACTTTGATAAACATTTTGGTGTGGGTGGCTCCAGCGGGAATCGAACCAACGAAATAAGCTAGTAAAACACAACAGTTCCATTTTGACCCTTGCTGAAGAGACAGTAGCCTGGTTGTCCACATGTATGACATGACAACGATACCCAGACGAGTCGGCTAAAGCACACAGCTAAATGTGACACGTCTTGAACGAGAAAGAGTTCAAAGAAAAGCAGTCAAACGCATTTTTAACAAGGCCATAAAGTTAAGCATTTGTTTATCCAACCAGGAAAATGGTCAGGCTTGCCAACACAATGCAGAAGAGGAGGGGAAACACAAGGGGTGGTTAGACACAGAAACACCTGCTAAATGTTAACCCCACTGCTCCATGAAACACCAGCAAAACACTTAACGAGGAAAACTCCTGATTACACAAGAATGTTTGAACCTAAATTGGTTAGGTCTATGTAGATATAAGCGGCCTCCAACTGCTGTGGATCTACAGCCTAGACTGAGCACCAAGATTAAAGAAAAATGTGTTTTAAGACAAATAATACATTTTCACAAAAACAGTGTAGCATCCACAATGGTAAATTGTCTTCACCAGGCTAAGCTGAGCATTGTCTAGGGATTGTTTTGGAATGTGTGAGAAAGATTGTATGGTAGGATAATTTTTTGATAATTTTTTGACGAGATTTGACGTGACTTCCGTCTCGCTTCCGCATTGTCTCCGTACTGCTGTGCTGTTTGTTGCTACTTGGCTACCTGCCAAACTATTCACGTTTTACTTTTAATAAACGTTTAATCAATCTTTGTGTTCAACAAATTTACCAACTTTTTAGTTTTGTCCTCACTCATCTTTTTTCGTTAAACTTTATCACCCCGGACGTCTATCCCGAGACAGAAGAGTCATTTTCCTGTGCGTTTTAGCTGCCAACTTTACGTTATTTTCCTTTTTTCCATCGCAACTTTTTTCCCTTATTCAACTTTTTCACTCCGGACGCTTTATCTGGACATGGTTCATCAACATCTTCAACAGCCGAAGCTAAGTAGTAACATTAACATGATGTCTTCTAATTGCAGTCGCTGTACTCATAATATACAGGAGAACGATCGCCTTACGGCGAAAATAGCTGTGCTACAAGCCCAGCTTCAGACGCAATCGTTAGGCAAGGGTAATCTCAGTGTAGGAAAGGAAGAAACAGCGTCTGTGCCACCAGTAAGTACAGACAGTAACGTTAGTATAAATCCCCCCGCACAGTCCCCGCAGCCGGACAACTTTCTCATGGCTTCTGGAGGGAAATACTGTTGGAATGCTCAACCGGTGTCGCTCATTCAGCCGACAGAAACCTTCAACCGGTTTTCCCCATTATGTAGCGTAGTCGGAGTCTGAGTCTGAGTCTTCTCTAGTCTCTACTCCTCCCGTTACGGGGTCTGAGACGCCGAAGGCTCCCACCATTAGCTCTGACAAATTGAAAACCCTAGTCATTGGCGACTCCATTACCCGCAGTATTAGACTTAAAACGAATCACCCAGCGATCATACACTGTTTACCAGGGGGCAGGGCTACCGACGTTAAGGCTAATCTAAAGATGGTGCTGGCTAAAGCTAAAACTGGCGAGTGTAGAGAGTATAGAGATATTGTTATCCACGTCGGCACCAACGATGTTAGGATGAAACAGTCAGAGGTCACCAAGTGCAACATAGCTTCAGCTTGTAAATCAGCTAGAAAGATGTGTCGGCATCGAGTAATTGTCTCTGGCCCCCTCCCAGTTAGGGGAAGTGACGAGCTCTACAGCAGAGTCTGCGGTTATGGAACCCCTACCTGTCCCAGACCTGCTGTTTTCAACTCTTAATGATCGGCTATGAAAAGCCAACTGAGATTTATTCCTGATTATTATTTGACCATGCTTGTCACTTATGAACATTTTTGAACATCTTGGCATGGTTCTGTTATAATCTCCACCCGGCACAGCCAGAAGAGGACTGGCCACCCCTCATAGCCTGGTTCCTCTCTAGGTTTCTTCCTAGGCTTTCGCCTTTCTAGGGAGTTTTTCCTAGCCACCGTGCTTCTACACCTGCATTACTAGCTGTTTGGGGTTTTAGGCTGGGTTTCTGTACAGCACTTCGAGATATTAGCTGATGTAAGAAGGGCTATATAAAATAAAATTGATTGATTGATTGATAGGATAGGATTTCACCTCAAATATGAACTTGAGCCATGTCCTTCAAATATGGTATGTGTGTGTGACACTGACCAGTGAACTCTGCACGGCGCATCTTGAGCAGTGGCGACGCTTGATTCTTGTCCCGGCACAGCGCGTCTGATGCCCTCTTAGGGCGCCATCTAGTGGAGGACAACGGTACAGTCAGGCCAAATGATTCCAAGCATTGATTTCTATGGTCGGTGTCACTTCTAGAACAAGTGTGAACTGAACAAGCAGAATCACACGTGAATTCACATCAAAAAAAGAAACTAGGTTCTAATTCCTAGAGTTTTATCAGTTTTTCAAGATCTATTACATTACGTGGTCCACTGTAGCTCAATTGGTAGAGCATGGCGCTTGTAACGCCAGGGTAGTGGGTTCGATCCCCGGGACCACCCATACGTAAAAATATATGCACACATGACTGTAAGTCGCTTTGGATAAAAGCGTCTGCTAAATGGCATATTATATTATATAGTCATTTAGCAGACGCTCTTATCCAGAGTGACTTACAAGAGCAATTAGGGTTAAGTACCTTGCTCAAGGGCAAAGACAGATTTTTCACGTAGTCGGCTCTGTGATTCAAACCAGCAACCTTTCAGTTACTGGCCCAACGCTCTTAACCACTAGGCTACCTGCCGCCCTGATGACATACCCGTTTTTTAAGCAGGAAGGAGAGGCTGCTGGGAGTCTTTGTTCAGCTTCATGTGTTGATGCCACAGGGCTTGATAGGTGAGGTGGCTTCTCATGTGTCAGAGACTCCATCTGCTTCCTAGGTGTTCTGTTGACTGCTAGCTGAAAGCGAGGGGGTGATCTCCACAGCGTGCTGGACCTGTGTGCCTCTCTCCATTTGCTGTGCTCTGAGGAATCCCCTCTCTGGCTGGTAACTGGACGGTGTTCTGGGGTCTGAGCTGGTCTCTGGAAGCCTGTTGACTGGCTGGAGTTCCCTTTGTCTGGATGGCTAGGTCCAAGACGCGCTTTACATACATCCCTCAGAACTAGCCGGTTATGAGCGCTGCAAACAAGTAAACAGTGGTCAAAGTCTCAGCAAAGTCTATCTAACATCTCAGGAACCACATCAATACCATATAACGGTAATATAATCTGTGTAATATAACCTGCACTTTTTTTGTCATCATGATTTCCAGTTATACACACTGTACTAGACATTTTGACCAGGTAAATTTAACTGGTTGAACAGCCCCATCTACTGAAATTAGTAAGCACTGCAGGTATCCATGACCACTGCATCCTGTCAACAAAATCACCAACAGAAACCAGGCAAGAGGCAAAAGCGCAGAAAAGTGGTGGAGAGAGAGTCATGATGGACACCTTATACTCCCAAGGGAGTCAAGAGGTAAATCAAGTGAGTCATCTAGGAGAGATAATTGACATTCTTAATCCAGCAGCACATTGTCTTTGAGCACTGTACAAATAAGCTCTGGTCCAGTGAGTCGCGTCACTTGTTGATGCTGTTCATTAAGCTCAACAGCATGAACGCTATGGACCAGAGCTATGTACAGACCATCTCTATACATACCTCACTTTCCCAGCTCTGGAGATGTGTCCATTCAGAGAGCCAACCTGTTCAGGCTTTTTTCCATTGGAAGAGCCATTGCACCAGCTTGTCTGATAAATGACACACAGTGTTGTTTCAGCATAAGTATTAACTCATAGGCTAAATAGTACATTGACCTACAGCTTTTAAAGTGTCTTGAGAGTGCTAGGTTTAAATTAGAGAGTCTGGGGTTGCATCGCAAATTGCACCCTGTTCCAGAGGAGGCTGGTGGGAGGAGCTATAGGAGGACGGGATCATTGTAATGGCTGGAATGGAAGTAATAGAACAGAGTAATAGAACGGAGCCAAACATTTGGTTTTCATATGTTTGATACCGTTCCATTGATTCCATTCCAGCCATTACAATGAGCCTGTCCTCCTATAGCTCCTCTGCCCTATTCCCTGTGGTGTACTATTTGACCAAAGCCGCCCTGTGGGCTTTGGTCAAAAGTAGTACATAGATTATATAGGAAATAGGGTGTCATTTGGGAGGCACTTTGGGAGACGTGTGTGTGAGCAACAATGTCCAACTCAAAAGGTTTCATTAGCATGAGTATTTTAGTTACACAGTGTACAAAATATTAGGAACACCTATTATTGAGTTACACCTCCTTTTGCCCTCAGAACAGCCTCAATTTGTCAGGGTATGGACTCTATAAGGTGTCGAAAGCGTTCCACAGGGGTGCTGGCCCATGTTGACTCCAATGCATCCCACAGTTGGGTCAAGTTGGCTGGATGTCTTTTGGGTGGTGGACCATTCTTGATGCACACGGGAAACTGTTGAGCGTGAAAAATCCAGCAGCGTTGCAGTTCCACACACTCAAACCGGTGCGCCTGGCACCTACTACCATACCCCGTTCAAAGGCACTTAAATATTTTGTCTTGCCCATTCACCCTCTGAATGGCACACATACACAATCCATGTCCTAATTGTCTCAAGGCTTAAAAATCCTTCTTTAACTCGTCTCATTCCTTTCATCTACACTGAAGTGGATTTAACAAGTGACATCAATAAGGGATTATAGCTTTCACCTGCATTCACGTGGTCAGTCTGTCATGGAAAGAGCAAGTGTTCCTAATGTTTTGTACACTCAGTGTATACCTTCTAGCTATGTCGATCTCACTTATCACCATGATCAAATATAAACACAACATTCATTAACAAATAATGAGTCACTTTGTGTGAAAATGCAGCTCATTGGGGCTCTGTCCACTTCAGATGGAAATGGTATGGGATACCTCGAATGGCCTGGAGGTATCCTGGACTCGTGAGAGAGGTGACTGCATGTGCATGCTGTCAGCTTCTGGTGGCTGTTTTCTCTTGGGGATTTTGAAGGGAGCTGCCATCTGAAATGAAGAATTACTGTATTACTGAGCTGCCAATTACGCTGACCAGCTTGTAGCTAGCTATGTTGTAGCTCTGGTCCAGGTCGTTAGTGCGCGTCCGTCCACTAACGTTACTTGACCAGAGCTAGCTATGTTCCATCACCTCCTAATCAAGTGAACCCGTGCATTGTTGTTTAGGCTGTTTTGGAGGATGTGAGATAGTTAGCTAGCTACCTGCAATATTAAAAGCCAGTTGGTTAGCCAATATAGCTAGCTAGCTAAGATATATGCTACAGTAGCTAGCAAGCCAACTTACTTAACTGTCAAAGGTGCTGAATCAGATGGAAAGATGGCTAAAGAACTAAAACAAGAAGCATTGTAAAGAAGCCATTACGTTTTCATTTGCAACCAATTCAATGTTCTCATATTGGCTAGCAAGCCAGGGATAACTGCTTTCAGTAAACTGCTACATCAATCTAGCAGCAGGAAGCCAGCAACAACAGAGGCGCCTCCAGCGTTAACAGGAAATTGGTGAAAGCGTGTTCACGCGCAACCTGTTTGCACTCTTGGTGCGCAAACCAAGTCTGGTAGGTTTATTACTAGGCCTATAAGTGGTGTGTTGTGTGTAGGCAAAGCCAATTACGCCACAAAAACATTATTTCTGGATCAACTGTGGTGTTTGGTGATACATAAGAGGTTTATGAATTGCAAATGTGTACAATGCACAATCGTATATACTAGTAAATTGGGACAGCGTAATGCTATGGTTGTGCAGTGCAAGACTTCCGTATCTAGCTATGTGCTGTAAATAATGTTACAACAAATAGCTAACAAAATCAGTAACTACTAGATAATTTAGCATCTAGAACCTGTCGTATACGAAAGGTTAAGAAGAAATGTATCAAATGTGGATTTATTTGTGCGAGCAACAGTTGTGATCCCTCTCTCCCTCCTCTCCCGGAGGACCTGAGCCCTAGGACCATGCCTCAAGACTACCTGGCCTGATGACTCCTGGCTGTCCCCAGTCCACCTGGTCGTGCTGCTGCTCCAGTTTCAACTGTTCTGCCTGCGGCTATGGAACCCTGACCTGTTCACCGGACGTGCTACCTTGTCCTGGACCTGCTGTTTTCGACACTCTCTACCGCACCTGCTGTCTCGACCTCTGAATGCTCGGCTATGACAAGCCAACTGGCATTTACTCCTGATCGGATATGCAAATAAATAGGATTTGAATCACTTCAAACTGCCAATGTGAACAAGGATTAAGAGCATTCTAAAACTTGCTTATGATAATATAGTTAGACTAATTCAGCTATCTGTTGTAGTTGTGGGTTCTTCATCAAATATTTGGCAGCCATCAAATACTTTTTGTTTTGTTTTCAAATAACTTGCATATATTCAAATACTTTCAAACATTATTTGGTTTTCTGAGACCTGTATTTGAATATCAAAGAAAATGGTTGCCTTCTAGTTGAAACTCTAACCTCAAGTGAAAAGTTGGTATTTTCAAATAAACTACAAAATACAACTATTTCCTGCCCAGGTCTGGAAGGAATTCTAGCTACCCCTTATCCCACTTTATATCTTTTCCCACTTATATAAATAATACCTACTGTAAAAACGTTTTTCAACATTTTCTTTATCGATAGTTTTTTTTTTTAATCATGGTTTACACCCTGCTGTATCCTGTATCCTGCATATGACAAATAATCTTGGATTTGATTGGATTTGACACTTCAACATGTGACATGTCCCTGAAAAATAAAGAAAAAGGAGCACTCTGTGTCTGCATAGATGTTTAGAAGAAGTGGAATATCATTCCTTGAGCAATACATATGTAGCGGACGTGAGTCTGGCTCAAGTTCTGGGGATGTGAGAGCCCTGCCTGCGATTTCAAAGTCAGCGTTACCCTCGGCCCAAGAGGGAATTTCCTCTTGGTCTAATGGTCAAGACGTTGGACACCAGGATTCAAATCCCTACCGCGACATATACACTGTATCATAGGAATCAAGTAAGCTACAGTACATGCCTGTGAAAATGTCATTGCTCCAATGTTAACGCATTTGTTGGTGCCACACTTTTTGAACTCCCACCTTCGTTCTTTATTGTTACATATAAGTATTTTAAATAAATACCTTTAGCACTAAAGCTCTGGCATTGCATTCCTTCATTCTCCATGCACCCCCCACATACTGTACAAGGGTCACACCAGTGTCAATCAGACACACACACACTACACATCCATAATCAGTGGTTAGATCATGTGGTTAGGTCATGTGGTTAGCACTGGCACAGTGTGTTCAGTCAGACGTCTGCCTTAGGAGGAAGTCAGTTCTGTCTCAAAGATCACAGCTCTGAGGATGTCACAGATTGTTTCCTGTCTGTTCTGTAAGATCATTACTTGTTTATTTAACATATTAAGTGAAGTGTTTCTCATGGATTCTTCTGTTCTTAGGTGTCTTAAAACTGTTGGAGCTGAGGCTTTGACAGACACACTGGTGGAACTTGGGCACAATGTGACTATAAATTGTACTTTTCCACCCACTAGTGCAGAGAATACATACTGGTAGGTACATACAGAGCCAACCACAGCCTCCACTGGCCATACTCCGTGTGAGTTCTCATGCTACTTATTTACATGATACAGTATGTTAAAGCCGAAATATTTATTACTAACAGAATTTAGAGTGGTCATACAGAATGTAACAGTAGATGATTGTGGAGTGTTCTACTGTGCAAAGAAAGAAAAATACCAATTCATGTTCAGCAATGGCATCACGCTCTAGTAAGCGCACATAGTATTCAATGATAACATTTTGTCTGTAAAATATTTTTAATAGGCTTTTTCATGTTTATAACACACAAAACCCAGCAAGGACTGTGTGGACTATTTTCCTCGTCAATTGATGATGCGGTGACATAAATGTTATAACACATTGAAATTGTAGTGACAAGAAATTGTATACTTCGAGGAAAACGAAGGAAAGGAAGCGCTGCTAGTGTACACTATAGTAGGTCTAGAAGGTGCTCTTTCTTTGGTAAAAGGGGACAACTGGTCATCACAAAGAAAGGAGGATCAAGGCCCTCTTCATATAATTAAAATGCCTTTATTTGAATGCCATGTTCAATGGAACAAATATTTTCAAAACTCTGACGCGTTTCGGCTGTAGTAGGGTCAGAGTTTTTAAATCTTTCTTCCATTGAACTTGGCATAAAAATAAAGACATTTTAAATATATGAAGAGGGCCTTGGTCCTCCTTTCTTTATGATCGTATACATTGACTTTGAGTAAGTGATTTTCTATAACCATGTAGTAGGACATCATGTGATTGCGAATCAATCAATAAAAACAACAAACAGAAGTAAGTAGACCTAGTAAGTGATAACATGTTTGCAATTTGTCTACTGATTTAATAGTGATTTCAATAGTCTTCAAGGTGTCTTAATTATACAAAATGTATTTCGTTCATCACATTTTGTTTAAATAAAATGCAGTCATTTTGATTATAGTATGTTTATCAATTTCAGTTGAATCTGAAACTTCAGAGCAATCCATGGACACAACGTGGCTAAAATGTATTCTCATTGGATCTGGGGTCTTGAATGAAGTTCGGATGTTATTGGTGTCAGGTGTGTTTAGGAACATTTATGTATAGTTTAATACAGATATAGCTCTTTCTAAAGTTCTTTCTTTCCTGCCTTTACATGTAATTTTGCATACGCCTGTAATTTTGTGTGGAGGCACTGCAATGTTTAAGATGTAGTCAGTGACATGCATACAACAGCTTTTACGTACTGTACCTACTAATTCCATATTTATGTGGTTAGGCCTAATTTTAACCATTTCAGTGCTGGGGAAGAGAGCTGCTTGCCAGAAGAATCCTGACTCTCCTCCAACCACTGAACCACCTGAAAGGGCAGACGGGCCAGAGGTCAGTATCTGTAGTGGGAATATGAATATCATAACATGTCTACATTTATGAGGGACAGGTGGTTTACACTCATATCCACATTGTTTTTCAGTATTGCATGATACAGCTGGTACCCCCACCAAGAGGACCAAGGCCAGACCGCATAGCCTCAACTATTTACTCCAGAGTCCAGTTTCCAAATCCTGAACTCACAACTCCTGCTTAATAAGGTGCCAAATCTGTATCTACCCTTCCTCTTCAGTCTGGGTTTAAACATGTCTGGGCTATTATGATAATAGTTGTGACTTTGGTGGATAATGTGAACTACAATATGACTTTGGTAGATAATGTTAATCAACTGTGAATATTCATATCTTTGTATACAGTATCTAATGCTGCTCTTTGTCACTATGGTCTTTATACCAGTCAGCAATATCTTTCAAGGAAATTGTTACTTTTGTGTCTTGATTCATGTTTTTCATTGTTCATTGCTGGAAATAAGTTTTCATTTGTGCCTGTCTTGAAAGTAAATTGTCTCTTTTTTTGTGAAGCAGCGAGGAAGAGGTTTGTGTATTTCTGTAGAAAAAGCCCCCAAGCCTTTTGTAGTGTATTGATGATGCATCAACCACACATATCCTGTTTGAGAGCTTAGCCGCTTACTGAGCAGCACACGTGTCCCAATTATTGTACAATTTACCATTTTTAATACTGACTTTTTCAAGCATTCAATTAAAGTTGGAAATGTTAAGTACATTAAAGAGCGAACTGCATGTGCCCTATAACACCTTTGTGAGTAGAAAGTAGTGGTTTGTATATTTTAGTTATTTAAGTTAAGACCACTGTAAGAAAGGTCATGTCAGTGTGCTGCACTTTTTTCAAACATCAGTGTGTTGCACGTTTTTCATTCAACTCTTCATGAAAAATACAACATAAAATCTCTGTTTTGGAATAAACCACCTCTTATTTGAAGTACTCTACCTACATTGCCTTCAAATTAAGATCGTCCACAAAACAAAGCATTTATAAACAGCATGTTTTAATGGCAGTGGTACCAGTAACCTATCACTAAATGGTCATCAAGGTCACAAGGTGTGTCTTAAAGCTAGAATCCTTAATTGAAACAATAACAAAGTGGACACCCCGCCTCAATTTTGGTAAAAAGCTGAAGGATGGGCCTGGAGAAATTTAACCACTCAAATTCGTAGACAGAGCTATGGACAGATCATCCATGATGAAAAAAATATATAGTTTTAACCATGCTTTGAGGCCACACAGTGTTTATTTACAAACAAGCTTATATTTTGGGTTCTGATGGGGTACGACAGTTGAACTAACTCATGAGGCATTTATAACTTATATTCCTCAAGAATCAATGGGCGTATCATTAATTTATAACAAAAGTCAAAAAATGGATGTAGCAACTAAGGATTCTAGCTTTAATACCAGATAGAGGGGCCTTTTTCAATAGAATTTCCTGCTCTGTATATTTTTACCTTTGACCTTCTGCATAATGCGAATGTGGTCATTAAGCAAGAGATGAATTATGCTCACCACTTCCTCTTCACACATTGCACAGACTTGTGCTTCATGTGGAAACTTTAAACAAGTTAACAATGACCTTACACATCATTATGTTTGTGTTTTTTCATCACTTTTTGAAGTTTTAACTTAGTTAACTTGACTACTTAAGTTAGGTGTTCCACTAGTAATGTAAGCTGAAAGCTAACTGACCATAAAGACATGCGTATATGAAAGGGGGGAGGGGGGTCAATAAAATAAATTGCTATTGAATTGAAATGCAGTTATTGGATTTAGTAACTGTCAAAGAAAATAATGTAGCCCTACAATGAGTAAGACTATAGGCAAAGTGGACATGACTGTGATTGGTCTGATCTCTAGCATCCTTGGTTTTTCTGTAGGCTTACAGCAGCATAGAGCGCTCAAACAGACAGCTGCTACACAAGCAGGAAACCAACCCAATCGACAACACACATTTGAGACGATGTTGAGAGTTGTGGGACATCTGTAAGACGATTGTTTAGATACTACATGTGATATTGAATGTGATTGAGAAGCAAATCAAATATGTCAAGTGTTTTGTTTATAGGTCTCTGCTGTCGGGGAGCTGATGGTTTGACAGTGACAGAGGTGGAACTTGGACATAATGCAACCCTAAACTGTTCTTTTAGTGTAGGTGAAGCATACTGGAACAGACATCGCCAACCACAGCCTCCACTGGCTATACTCCACTCTTTCAATAATAATAGTCCTGCTGCTTTTTATTAATATTAATTAGAAACAGGAAATAGATTAATACAGAATGTAACAGTAGATGATTGTGGACTGTTCTACTGTGCAAAGAAAGTAGACCAGTGTCTACTATTCACCAACGGTACCAGACTCATGACCACCAGTGCACATTCAATTCAATTACAAATATATTTCATCAAAATATACATCTTTATTTAAATATATCACATTTTGAGTATTTATCCTCTCACAACATATGTTGAATGTGGGATTCAGACCAATTTTAACTTCCTCTGTTTATTACTGTTGTCCTTATTCTGTGACAAATGTATGATGTCTTGTAAATTTAAAAGTGGTTAAGAATAAATCAGGACATATAACATTGGCTGTGCAGTAAATCTGTTTTGTTTTCCCCAGAGGTTTATGCTGACTATCTAAACCAGACCTCCAACTGCAGGTAATTATTATTATTATTATAATAATTTTTTGGTCATTTAGCAGACGCTCTTATCCAGAGCGACTTACAGGAGCAATTAGGTTTAAGTGCCTTGCTCATGGGCACATCAACATATTTTTCACCTAGTTGGCTCTGGGATTAGAACCAGGGACCTTTCGGTTACTGGCACAACACTCTTAACCACTAAGCTTCCTGCCGTCATCATGGGAGAAATGTGTTCTGTCCATTTACTGTTGTCTGAATGTTATTCTGATCATTATAATCCTGGTTGAGAATGTAGATGTTGCTTGTGTAATATTGATATAGACTTTTCCTATGTGGTTGGTTTATATTTCAGTACATAGCGTGACCTTGTCATGTCAGAACAGAAACTGTCTTTCAAAACTAAGACCACCTCAAAATGCAGACCAGTGGTAAGATACTTTTTGTAGAGCACCTGAACAGTTGCAGCATTCGCCCGGACCAATTGATTAAACTTAACAGTATCAAATACTGAAAAGCGTACAACATATCATGACATAACTTTGACTGTAGCTATGGTCTGTGTAAAATATGAATTGCACTGTTTGTTTTTTTATGAAATCAGTGACACAGCTCACAGCACCATCAAGAGAATTACATCCTGAAATTGTATCAGTAATTACTATTGCAGTATAATGCATGCTGCCACAAGTGCAAGCTAACAACTCCAGCTAGACCTAGTGTGTTATTATATACATGAATGGTCAATACCAGTGGCGCAACTTTGGTTTTAGAAGTGGGGGACATAAACACTCCAAACAGCCTACCCGACCTTTCAGAGGCGTCTGTATGGTCCTAAAGCACACCCAGCCTCGTTTTGTATCACATTCTAATGATAAAACTGGGGGGGACAATTTCAGAATGGTGGTGGGACATGTCCCTCCCCGTCCCCAGTGAAAGTTGCTCCTCTGGTCAATCCATTAGTGTAACTATCACCTAGTAAAATGTCATGATTACAGAATTCAGCTGCTGAACTTCCTTTTTGTTCTAAAGCTGTGACTTCTGTGGAAATGTTCAATGTAATTGCAGTGAAGATCACAGGAACAAAAGAAACGTATGACTCATGGCCCACTCAGTTGAAGGTAAAGTAGAGCATCAGTTGTGAGAAAGATCAGAGTGGAAAGTAGCACACCACACCACCACAAATATAGCACATGTAAATGGTCACAGGCTGTGGTTTTATAACGGTATTTGTGCCTGTGATGCTTGTGCAAGAATTTGTCTGGCAAGAGGTTGTCTGTTGCAATACACTTTTATAATGAATGCCTTCACAGGAATTGTTACCCTGCCTAAACAAAGTTGTCTTAAACAAACAAACAAAAAACTTTGAGATAAGGTATAGCCTACACATGTCCAGTAAATAATGTATAATGATTTAGCCATAGCTTCTGGACCAATGATGCAATAATCACTAAACTCTTCAGATGGTCTGTCCTTGATGACACTTCATTTTACCAGTTGTGGCATGGCAAGGTGTGTGTGTGTGTGTGTGTGTGTGTGTGTGTGTGTGTGTGTGTGTGTGTGTGTGTGTGTGTGTGTGTGTGTGTGTGTGTTATGACTGGGTACAGGTGTTAGTTAAGGCAGGTTCCAGGGCCTGGTGCTATGGGGTCTACATATCAGGGAAATGGCTCCATCTACAGGGACTCTACTGGGCTTCCAAATACCCCATGTGACATCATCCTCTGGGGCTGGTTTGGAGTGCTGCAAACAAACAAACTGTAGTCAGGGATTTGAGGTGAGACAGTGTACACAAATGTCTCAGCAACGTCTCTATAACATCTCAAGTACCACATCAATATCATCTAACGGTCAAATCATCTGTGTAATATAACCTGTACTTTTTAGTCCTAATGTGTGATTTTCAGTGATACACACAGTACTACACATTTTGACCGGGTACATTTTAACTGGTTGTACATTACCATCTACTGAAAATAGTAAGCACTGCAGATGTTCCCACACCGTATCCTGGCAACCCAATAAAATAACCAACAGAAACCAGGCATGAGGCAAAAGCCATAGCGCAGAAAAGAGGTGGAGAGAGTCATGGTGGACACCTTATAATAATAAATAATAATAATAATATGCCATTTAGCAGACGCTTTTATCCAAAGCGACTTACAGTCATGCGTGCATACATTTTTGTGTATGGGTGGTCCCGGGGATCGAACCCAGGTAAATCAAGTAAGTCATCTAGGAGAGATAAATGACCAGTGGTGGAAAAAGTACCCAATTGTCATACTTGAGTAAAAGTATAGACACCTAATGGAAAGTTACTCAAGTAAAAGTGAAAGTCAGCCAGTAAAACACTACTTGAGTAAAAGTCTAAAAGTATTCGGTTTTAAGTATACTTAAGTATCAAAAGTAACTGTAATTGTAAAATCTACTTAAGTATCAAAAGTATAAATCATTTAAAATTCCTTATATTGAACAAAGCAGACAGCACCATTTTCATATTTTTAAAATGTATGGATAGCCAGCGGCACACTCCAACACTCAGACATTATTTACAAAAGATGCATTTGTGTTTAGTGAGTCCACCAGGCCAGAGGCAGTAGGGATGACCACGTGTTCTCTTGATAAGTGTTTGAATTTGAGCATTTTCCTGTCCTGCTAAGCATAAAAAATTGAACTAGTACTTTGGTAGTCAGGTAAAATGTATTGAGTAAAAAGTACAATATTTTCTTTAGGAATGTAGAGAAGTAAAAGTTCTCAAAAATATGAATAGTAAAGTACATACACCCCAAAACACTACTTAATTGGTACTTTAAAGTATTTTTACTTAGGTACTTTACACAACTGTAATTGACATTCTTAATCACGCAGCACATTGTCTTTGAGCACTGTACAAATAAAATCAGGTCCAGTGCGTCGCCTCACGTCACTTGTTGATCCTGTTCATGCATACTGAACACACCGCTCGCATTACGTGTGCAAGTGTTGCAAAATAAATGTACACATACATGTTATTCAATAATTGCATCCAAACTGCTTGCACGCATCAACGGGCTACGAATAGAACTTGGTTCTATTTGTGACGCTTGAGGCGCTGCAAGTCCCGCCTCTCCCATCTCCTCATTGGTTTTTAGGAGCATATACCCACGTGGGTCATTGACAGATGAACTGAGGTCCACTCTCCAGTCCAGTTGGTGGTGGTAATGCACCTTAAAGTTGGTTGCCATCCGCCATTTAAAGTCCAAAGAAGAAGAAGAAGCATGGAGGAGAGATTAATAGAAACTAACTGGGTTTACACTTTTATCTGTGGATTAATTGTCGAGTAGAGGAGCTTGTGCATTTTAGGCAAAATAATAACCCAATGTTTATTTCCCAGGACAAATTAGCTAGCAACAGCAAGCTAGCTAGCTAAATTGCCATGAATGTTTAATGGTTTTCGACCTGTCCCCAAATTAATATAGTTGGTTCAGAGTTCGTTTGATATTTCAACCTGCGTGTCCTGATTGTGTCTGGTGAGGATGGGCAAAATCAACATGCGTGCGATGGTGCACCGGTCTAGTCAGCATGTAAAAAAGGCGCATGAACGCTATGTACCAGAGATATTTACAGATAATCTCTATACATTCCTCACTTTCCATACATAGTACATTGACCTTCAGCTTTTAAAGTGTCTTGAGAGTGATAGGTTTAAATTAGAGAAGAGTCTGTGGCTGCGTCTCAAATGGTACCCTATTCCCCTTAGTGCCCTACTTTTGACCAGAGTCCTATGGTCAAAAGAAGTGCATTGATTATATAGGCAATAGTGTGCCATTTGGGACGCACTTTTGAAGAATGTGTAATCGACAATGTCCAACTCAAAACGTTTCAGTATTTTAGTTATACTGTATACTTGCCAGCTATGCCTTTGGGTAAATCTATTTGAATTCAATCTTTTTTTGGCAGCACCACTTTTGATTTGAACGAAACCTTGTCTTCATCACTGGAAAAGATAAACGGTTGAGATTGATTTCATTTAAAAGCTTAGAAACAGGGTTGTCAAACTATTCTATAATTTTGGTTTTTTTTAAAATAAAAATGTATTAACAATCTTTTAACCTTTAATGTAGATGAACTCTGATTTATTTCATGTTTGCAATCGCATTTGTTGTAGCTTAGACCCCATTTTACATCATCTAAGGTTTTGGTGTTGTGTCCGCCATCGATTGAGACACAACATGCTCTTGAATACAGGGTGGTGTCATTTTTGGCTGATAAATCTACTAAAATATAAATAAAATGGAACCACAAAGATGGTTGGAGGTCCAAACATCAAAGAACGTTGACTTGAATGAGAATATCTGTTGTTTTAAATTATACTGTCAGTCCTCCATAGGAAACCTATTGAAATCATAGAAATATAGATTATAGAATGTGCATTATCATTTAAGTTGATATTCAAAAGTGGATGGACCGGCGTTCATCTTTGTGGTAGTAATTAGAAGTTTCAATACAATTTACATTTCAATGGTGTACCATTGAAATTACTTTAATTTCTATGATTGAAAAACAAAACAGTTATGTTTTATTATCAAATACACTGGATAGGTGCAGTGAAATGTCTTGATTTACAGGATCAGCCATTGTAGTACGGCACTCCTTTGAAAAAATTTGGATTAAGTGCCTTGCTCAAGAACACATCGACAGAGTTTTCAACTTGTCGGCTTGTTTTCAACTTGTCGGCTCAGGTATTCAAACCAGCGGCCTTTCTTCAAATGAAATAGCACACAGCCTGTATTCAAGAGCATGTTGTGTCTCAACCGATGGCAGGCACAACACAAAAACCTCAGATGATGTGGAATAGGGTCTAAGGTACAACATCTGCAAATATGTATATATTGTAATGACCTGACTAGATCATAACAGAACAACTGTCCAGACAGAGGGTTGAGTTTACGAATGGACGGTTTATTGAACCAACTTTACACAGGCTACTGTTTGGCCGTAGCCCACGCCAAATAAATGAAAGATAACCCACAAGCCAATCGTGACCTTCTCTTGTGAAGCCCAGACGTAAAAAAGAGAGAGAACAAAGGCTAAACCTGGTCTTAACTTCCCATGCTCCATCCCCCTGCCCAACCCCCCTCCACGCCACTCCGCCAACCGCCAGGATGCCCGGCATCAGAACATTCCAGGCATTCCTGTGATTGGCAGATAGCAGGTTGATTGACATGTCGGACCCCGCGAACACTGGGTACTGGTAGGTACAACACAACCATCTACTAGCCTAACACATAACACACAGCTGTCTGTGTGGGTCGCTACACAGCCCCCCCACCACAAAGTCCCTCGTCCCCGAGGGAACAAACAAAGTCTCTGAAGCGACCCGGAGGTCTCCTTTGCCTGCGTGGCTGTGATGGCTGCAGAGTGCCCCTCTGGGAACCAGGGGATGAAGGCAAGGACATGGGGGACAAGGAAGCGGGAACGGGTAATACAGTCCGTGGCTCTGGGGAACCCGCGGTGACACAGGGGGGAGTGGGCTGTCTGGAGCCTTGTCTGCGGCACCTGGGGGTGGGTGCCTGGAGAATGTCATTGCCAGAGAGGGGAATTGTGGGGGTTCCTGGGGTTTGGGGAGAGGAGGCCCCTCTATATGGGGCTAACCTGTCCCGGTGCAGTGTCACCTTTCTCCCCCTGGGAGGAAGCTGCACCCGGTAAACAATCTCCCCTACCCTCTCCAGGACACTGCAGGGTCCCACCCAGTGACTGTCCAACTTGGGGCATCTGCCTTTTTTCCTTAGCGGGCTGTAGACCCAGACCAGCTCCCCAGCCACAAAGTGCCTTCCCCGGGTGTGCACGTCATAGTTCCTCTTCTGCCTCACACCTGCATTCAGCAGCTGCTCTCTGGCGAAGGTGTGGGCTGTCTCCAGGCGGTCCTGGAGTCTCCGGGCATACTCCGGCCCCGGGGAAACATGGGGGCTATCCAGGGGCCGACCAAACGCCATCTCCGCAGGGGTACGGATCTCTCTCCCCAGCATGAGGAGGGCAGGCGTGCAGGAGGTGGAGTCTTGGACAGCGGAGCGGCATGCCATGAGGACCATAGGCAGGTGCTTGTCCCAGTCACGCTGGTGTTTGGAAGAGACGATGGCCAGCTGCTGTCCAAGCGTTTTGTTGAAGCGCTCCACAAGGCCATCACTTTGAGGATGGAGGGGAGTAGTGCGGGTCTTGTGCATACCCAGCCTCTCACACATGGTGGCGAACACACGGGACTCAAAGTTTCTGCCTTGGTCGCTGTGGATGGACTCTGCAGCTCCAAACCTGCTGAACATCCCCGCTGTCAGGGCGTCGACGATGGTCTCTGCCTCCTGGTCAGGCAGAGCATAGGCCTCGGGCCATTTTGTGAAATAGTCCATGGCCGTGAGCACCCAGCGGTTTCCACTGTCTGTGGTGGGGAACGGCCCAACTACATCCACTCCCACCCTCTCCATGGGAGCCCCCACTGGGAACTGTTGGAGCTGAGCATGAGAGCGGCCTGGGGGGGCCCTTTCTCGCTGTGCAGTTATCACAGCGGCGGCAAAAGTCTTCCACATCCCTCTTGTGCTGCCCCCAGTAAAAGCCCTGACGGAGGCGGCGCAGTGTTTTTGTGACCCCAAAGTGTCCAGTCCCCACCCCCCATGAGTACTCTGGAGCACAGCCTCCCGCAATGCTTTGGGACCACCACCTGCCACCTCTCCTCCCCCGTAGCTGACTCCTTCCATGCCCGCTGTAACACGCCATCAGCCAGCCGCAGTCGCTCAAACTTTGACCACAACCCCTTTGGTCGCGAGTGAGAGCGCTGTCACCTCTTCCCATGGTGGCCTCACCTGCGCCTCTACCCACTGTAGCACTGGCTGTAGGTCTGTGTCCCGTCCCTGCTGCTGCCCCCATTCAGCCACGTCGACAGTCTGCAGCTCACAGCAGACAGGCCCGCTCGCCCGACACACTGTGGCACAGACCCCCTCCTCTGCACACAGCTCTCTCTCCCGTCCCTCTCTCCGTTCACAGTGGCGGCAGCCGTCTGCAGTACAGGGCCGACGGGACATGGCGTCGGCGTTGGAGTGGCGTGCCCCTGCCCTGTGCACCACCGTGAAGTCATACGGCTGAAGCTCCTCCAACCAGCGTGCCACCTGCCCCTCTGGCTCTCTGAAAGACATGAGCCACTGGAGAGCAGAGTGGTCAGTCCTTACAGTAAAGGGCAGACCACCCAGGTAGTACTTGGAAGTGTTTGACGGAAGCCACAACAGCCAAGAGCTCCCGCCGGGTGACACAGTAGCGGCGCTCATGTTTGTCAAATGTTTTGCTGAAGTACGCCACCGCTCTCTCCCCCTCTGGCCCCACCTGGGCCAGCACCCCACCCATGCCCACATTGCTCGCGTCTGTGTCCAGGATAAAGGGCAATGTGAGGTCAGGGGGGGCGAGCACGGGGGCCTCGATCAGTGCACGTTTGAGGGTGTTGAACGCCTCCTCACACTCCACTGTCCAAGTGAAAGCCTTGTCCTTCGGCAGCAGGCGGTTCAGTGGAGCAGCAACGCTTGAGAAGCCCCGTACAAACCTCCTGTAGTACGAGGCCAGGCCCAGGAAACTCTTCAGCTGACGCTGGTCGGTGGGGGTGGGCCGGTCTCTGACAGCCACTACCTTGTCCTCCATGGTGCTGATCCCCTCCTTCCCCACTCGGTGGCCCAAGAAGGACACCTCTCTCCTCATGAAGTGGCACTTCTCGGGGTGGAGCTTCAGACCTGCGGCAGCCACCCTCTCCAGCACACACCGTAGCGCCCCCAGGGCTGACTGGAAGGAGCTGCCATGGGCCAGGATGTCATCGAGGTATACCAGACACTGCTGTCGGGGGATGCCATCCAGCACTCTGTCCATCAAACGCTCAAAAGTAGCTGGAGCGTTGCACAGGCCAAAGCACAGGACCTTGAACTGCCAGTGTCCTCTGTTAGTGGAGAACGCAGTTTTGGCTCTGGCCTCTGGGGAGAGGGGCACCTGCCAGTAGCCACTGCGGAGGTCTAGTGAGGAGAACCAGGAGGACCCCCTAACCAGGTCCAGCGACTCATCGATACGTGGTATGGGGTATGAGTCCTTCCTGGTTACCTCATTCAGCCGCCTGTAGTCCGCACAGAACCTCAGCTTGCCCCCTTCTTCGGAACCATGACGACTGGCGCCGCCCAGGGGCTGTCTGAGGGCTCAATGAAGTCTGCCCGCTGCATCTCCAACACAGCCTTGTCTGCCGCCTCCTGGCGTGCCAGCGGGATACGGCGGGGACGCATCTTGATAGGTCGAGCATCACCTGTGTCGATCTCATGCTGCACCAGATGAGTCTGACCCACCTCTTCCTCACTCAGCGCAAAGCTGTCTCTGAATTCAAACAGCAACTGCCTCAACCGTTCCTGCTGCTCGGGGTCAAGACCAACACAGTTCCTCCCCCATATCTCCCTCACTGCAGACAGTGTCCTCTCCCCTCCCATCTGGGGTAGCTGGGCTGGGGGCGCGGCCCGGGCTCACAGAGGACTGTGTCGTGGAGGTAGCTGGGGGAATGTAGCACAACGCCGTAGGTGACAGGGGGCTGGGGAAAAGTCACACCCAGATGTGGGGGAGGGGGGCAGCCATGAGTCTCTGCTGCTTTAACTGTTGGAGTAAAGGGTTTGTTGGGTTGAGTGAATGTGACATTAGGGGCCATGGTGACCTCCGGCCCTCCCTGGAAGCTCAGTGTGCCCCTATTTAGGTCTAACTGGCAGCCTGTGCTCCTAAGAAAGTCCAACCCCAGGATACAAGGGTCCTGCACAGCCGCCACCCACACAGGATGACGCACAGTCCTGCCCCCTACTGTCAGAGTCATTATTCCCTTCCCTTTCATGGGTGCCAGCTCACCTGTGACTGTGCGGAGCTGCACAGTTGTAGGCTCACACTGAGTCCAACCTGGTACAATATCTGGCCTCACCAGGGTTACTGTGGACCCAGTGTCCACCAGGGCGGAGCAGGGCACCCCCTCCACAGTGACAGGGACATGACAAAAGTCCCCAACACAGGTCCGGCCCACCACAACAACAGGCTCCATCCGCTTGCCCTTGTCTGCTTCTGGGGGAAGTGGAGCCTTGCTTCCCCGTCTGTGCCGGTGGGCTCCTCCTGAAGAAGATGGTGGTTGGGATAGAAAGCCAGGGGTCCGCACTACCCGGTCTATGCGGACCCCGAGCCGTTTCCCTGAGCTCTGGGGGACATGGGGCAATCTCGGCGCAGATGGCCTGGCTAGCCGCAACCCCAGCAGACCCTGGGACCAGGGCATGTGTTTCGTGCCGCCTGTAGCGACACAGCACGAATGAGTTCTGTCATTTCAGCCACCCATGCAGGCTTTCCCGGCTCCGGGCTGCTCTGCCCCCCAGCTCGCACAGAGGGTCTGTCTCCCTGCACCCCCACCAAAGCCCCAGCTGAAGCCCCAGCCCACACCAGCTCCCTCTCCAAAGCCATCTCCAAGGCTACCTGCAATGACTCAGGATGAGCCAGCTGGGTCTGTATGCGCAGCTCCGTAGGAGAGAGCGCCTGTATGAACTGGTCCCGTGCTAGCTCGCTCTGCACGGAGGGGGGCATGTGAGCATATGCCCGCCGAGAGAGGCTCTCAATGTCATTAGCTAGCACCCGTAGAGGCTCTCCAGGCTGCCTGCGTCTATTACTCAGTTCGGAGCGCAGTAGCCCGGGCTGTACACACTGTCCATAGCTCCCATAACTCAGTGCTCCCACTAAAGCACCATAATCACGTCTGTCCTCGGGGCTAATCAATATCAAACAGGCCAGAGCTTCATCCGTGAGGCATAAAGCCAACTGCAGTGCCCTATCTTCATCCGACCACCCCCTAAAATGAGCTAACAGTTCAAACTGAGCATGAAAAGCTTCCCAATCCGCCTTACCGGAATACTTCGGGGTCTTAACGGATACGGACGCAGCCGGGAACTGGGCGCCGCCATGTTTGTTTACATCCTGAGCCCCAGATTCCTCGTCCCGCCGCGTCGACGTCACCCCTTCGGTCCGCCCACCAGAATCCGCGCGAAACACAGTCGACGAAGCACTCATGCCCGCTTCACCCCTACCTCCACCTTCACTTTCGGATTCCCTCGAAGCATCTTCAACCCCCGTTCTCACCTACGGTAGCTAGCCACAGAAGTCAGCTAGCTAGCTGGCTAACTTTTATCAACGTTTTTACTTCTGACACCAATGTAATGACCTGACTAGATCATAACAGAACAACTGTCCAGACAGAGGATTGAGTTTACGAATGGACGGTTTATTAAACCAACTTTACACAGGCTACTGTTTGGCCGTAGCCCACGCCAAATAAATGAAAGATAACCCACAAGCCAATCGTGACCTTCTCTTGTGAAGCCCAGACGTAAAAAAAGAGAGAGAACAAAGGCTAAACCTGGTCTTAACTTCCCATGCTCCATCCCCCTGCCCAACCCCCCTCCACGCCACTCCGCCAACCGCCAGGATGCCCGGCATCAGAACATTCCAGGCATTCCCGTGATTGGCAGATAGCAGGTTGATTGACATGTCGGACCCCGCGAACACTGGGTACTGGTAGGTACAACACAACCATCTACTAGCCTAACACATAACACACAGCTGTCTGTGCGGGTCGCTACAATATTATTGAACGTGTTTTTAGATAATTTACGCTAAAGTTGAAAGGTTATATCATTTTTATTAAAACACTTTTTTTCCCAGAAATAATTAATTTGACACACCGTTACTGTTTGTAAGCTTAAATTATTTGTAAGCTTTTACATGATAACAAACTCAATTGTTTATATTTTCCAGTGATGAAGACATGCATGTCTCATGGTATGCAAAATGGGTAATACATGTAATATGACGTCTCCAAGTAAGCTTTTCAAACCATAGCCCCAAATACTTAAATTATTTTAGCCTTTCCATTCATTCTCCATATAATCGAACACTGACATCTTCCTTTATCTTTTTGTTAGCAAACAACATGTGGCAGGATTTAGATAAAGATAACTTGAAACCCCATGATATGGACCATTCCTCTACTGCTACAACAGTATTTTCTCTATTACATGAGGAATATTCCTTGCCCTTTTCCAAATGGCACCATCATCTGAATAAAAGGCCTCCCCTATACCCTGTCCGATATTGCCAAACTTATCATCAATCATCAACGTCAATAAGATAGGACTAATAGAACTACCCTGTGGAGTTCAGTTTTCCACCTCATATTCTCTTGATAACTTCAAATCCACCCTGACCTGGAAGATTTGGTCAAACAAGAAATCCATAATCCAGTTGGACATTCTCCCACTGCCCACTAATACCCATTCCATTCAATTTAATCAGTACACCTTCACGTCACATTGTACAGTGGGGAAAAAAAGTATTTAGTCAGCCACCAATTGTGAAAGTTCTCCCACTTAAAAAGATGAGAGAGGCCTGTAATTTTCATCATAGGTACACGTCAACTATGACAGACAAATTGAGAATTTCTTTTCCAGAAAATCACATTGTAGGATTTTTAATGAATTTATTTGCAAATTATGGTGGAAAATAAGTATTTGGTCACCTACAAACAAGCAAGATTTCTGGCTCTCACAGACCTGTAACTTCTTCTTTAAGAGGCTCCTCTGTCCTCCACTCGTTACCTGTATTAATGTCACCTGTTTGAACTTGTTATCAGTATAAAAGACACCTGTCCACAACCTCAAACAGTCACACTCCAAACTCCACTATGGCCAAGACCAAAGAGCTGTCAAAGGACACCAGAAACAAAATTGTAGACCTGCACCAAGCTGGGAAGACTGAATCTGCAATAGGTAAGCAGCTTGGTTTGAAGAAATCAACTGTGGGAGCAATTATTAGGAAATGGAAGACATACAAGACCACTGATAATCTCCCTCGATCTGGGGCTCCACGCAAGATCTCACCCCGTGGGGTCAAAATGATCACAAGAACGGTGAGCAAAAATCCCAGAAACACGGGGGGACCTAGTGAATTACCTGCAGAGAGCTGGGACCAAAGTAACAAAGCCTACCATCAGTAACACACTACGCCGCCAGGGACTCAAATCCTGCAGTGCCAGACGTGTCCCCCTGCTTAAGGCAGTACATGTCCAGGCCCGTCTGAAGATTGCTAGAGTGCATTTGGATGATCCAGAAGAGGATTGGGAGAATGTCATATGGTCAGATGAAACCAAAATAGAACTTTTTGGTAAAAACTCAACTCGTCGTGTTTGGAGGACAAAAAATGCTGAGTTGCATCCAAAGAACACCATACCTACTGTGAAGCATGGGAGTGGAAACATCATGCTTTGGGGCTGTTTTTCTGCAAAGGGACCAGGACGACTGATCCGTGTAAAGGAAAGAATGAATGGGGCCATGTATCGTGAGATTTTGAGTGAAAACTTCCTTCCATCAGCAAGGGCATTGAAGATGAAACATGGCTGGGTCTTTCAGCATGACAATGATCCCAAACACACCGCCCGGGCAACGAAGGAGTGGCTTCGTAAGAAGCATTTCAAGGTCCTGGAGTGGCCTAGCCAGTCTCCAGATCTCAACCCCATAGAAAATCTTTGGAGGGAGTTGAAAGTCTGTGTTGCCCAGCGACAGCCCCAAACCATCTCTGCTCTAGAGGAGATATGCATGGAGGAATGGGCCAAAATACCAGCAACAGTGTGTGAAAACCTTGTGAAGACTTACAGAAAACGTTTGACCTGTGTCATTGCCAACAATGGGTATATAATAAAGTATTGAGAAACTTTTGTTATTGACCAAATACTTATTTTCCACCATAATTTGCAAATAAATTCATTAAAAATCCTACAATGTGATTTTCTGGATATTTTTCCTCATTTTGTCTGTCATCGTTGACGTGTACCTATGATGAAAATTACAGGCCTCTCTCATCTTTTTAAGTGGGAGAACTTGCACAATTGGTGGCTGACGTAGCACTGACGTCTGTAGCCATGAAGTGCTTTGAAAGGCTGGTCATGGCTCACATCAACAGCATTATCCCAGAAACCCTAGACCCACTCCAATTTGCATACCGCCCCAACAGATCCACAGATGATGCAATCTCTATTGCACTCCACACTGCCCTTTCCCACCTGGACAAGAGGAACACCTACGTGAGAATGCTATTCATTGACTACAGCTCAGCATTCAACACCATAGTGCCCTCTAAGCTCATCATTAAGCTAAGGATCCTGGGACTAAACACCTCACTCTGCAACTGGATCCTGGACTTCCTGACGGGCCGCCCCCAGGTGGTAAGGGTAGGTAACAACACATCTGCCACACTGATCCTCAACACGGGGGCCCCTCAGGGGTGCGTGCTCAGTCCCCTCCTGTACTCTCTGTTCACCCATGACTGCATGGCCAGGCACGACTCCAACACCATCATTAAGTTTGCCGACGACACAACAGTGGTAGGCCTGATCACCGACAACGATGAGAGAGCCTATAGGGAGGAGGTCAGAGACCTGGCCATGTGGTGCCAGGACAACAACCTCTCCCTCAACGTGACCAAGACAAAGGAGATGATTGTGGACTACAGGAAAAAAAAGAGGACTGAGCACGCCCCCATTCTCATCGACGGGGCTGTAGTGGAACAGGTTGAGAGCTTCAAGTTCCTTGGTGTCCACATCACCAACGAACTATCATGGTCCAAACACACCAAGACAGTCGTGAAGAGGGCACGACAAAGCCTATTCCCCCTCAGGAGACTGAAAAGATTTGGCATGGGTCCTCAGATCCTCAAAAAATTCTACAGCTGCACCATCGAGAGCATCCTGACTGGTTGCATCACCGCCTGGTATGGCAACTGCTTGGCCTCCGACTGCAAGGCACTACAGAGGGTAGTGCGTACGGC
This sequence comes from Coregonus clupeaformis, assembly GCF_020615455.1. NCBI lineage: Eukaryota > Metazoa > Chordata > Actinopteri > Salmoniformes > Salmonidae > Coregonus > Coregonus clupeaformis. The sequence goes on along the minus strand of NW_025534223.1, from coordinate 53,160 downwards.
CCAGTACATCACTGGGGCCAAGCTTCCTGCCATCCAGGACCTCTATACCAGGCGGTGTCAGAGGAAGGCCCTCAAAATTGTCAAAGACTCCAGCCACCCTAGTCATAGACTGTTCTCTCTGCTACCGCACGGCAAGCGGTACCGGAGTGCCAAGTCTAGGTCCAAAAGACTTCTCAACAGCTTCTACCCCCAAGCCATAAGACTCCTGAACAGCTAATCATGGCTACCCGGACTATTTGCTCTGCCCCCCCACCCCATCCTTTTTACGCTGCTGCTACTCTGTTCATTATTTATGCATAGTCACTTTAACTCTACCCACATGTACATATTACCTCAACTACCTCAACTAGCCGGTGCCCCCGCACATTGACTCTGCAACGGTACCCCCCTGTATATATAGCCTCCCTACTGTCACTTTATTTGACTTCTGCTCTTTTTTTTCTCAACACTTTTTTTGTTGTTGTTTTATTTTTTACTTTTTTTGTTAAAAATAAAAACACTGTTGGTTAAGGGCTGTAAGTAAGCTGTCACGACCGTCTATGAAATAGGACCAAAGCGCAGCGTTGGGAGTGAACATGACTTTAATGTTGACAAAACAAAACACGATCCGTAACGTCCTCAGTACATCGACTGAACATAGAACAAAAACCCACCAACAAACAGTGAAACACAACAGTATATATATGGCTCCCAATCAGAGATAACGAGCCGACAGCTGACACTCGTTACCTCCGATTGGGAGTCATTGACCAATCACCACTAAACACAAACAAAATGAAACTCACCCAACCCCAACACCACCAAATGAGATACACCCTGGCTCTAACACACAGTCCTAGAACCAGAGTGTGACAGTACCCCCCCCCAAAGGCGCGGACTGCGACCGCGCCTAACTACAAGCAAACAGGGAGGGCTGGGTGGGCATTCCTCCTCGGCGGAGGCTCCGGCTCCGGGCTTCCTCCCCACTTCCTCTCCAACCCCCCAAAGTACCCCTGGGCCTGTCTAGCCCCGCTGGCCGGAACCGGACTGACGACACGCGCCCCTGGCTTGGTGCGTGGATCCTGGCTGGACGGCTCTGGCGGATCCCGGCTGGACGGCTCTGGCGGATCCCGGCTGGACGGCTCTGACGGATCCCGGCTGGACGGCTCTGACGGATCCCGGCTGGACGGCTCTGGCGGATCCCGGCTGGACGGCTCTGGCGGATCCCGGCTGGACGGCTCTGGCGGATCCCGGCTGGAAGGCTCTGGCGGATCCCGGCTGGACGGCTCTGGCGGATCCTGGCTGGAAGGCTCTGGCGGATCCCGGCTGGACGGCTCTGGCGGATCCTGGCTGGAAGGCTCTGGCGGATCCCGGCTGGACGGCTCTGACGGATCCCGGCTGGACGGCTCTGACGGATCCTGGCTGGACGGCTCTGGCGGATCCTGGCTGGAAGGCTCTGGCGGATCCCGGCTGGACGGCTCTGGCGGATCCCGGCTGGACGGCTCTGGCGGATCCTGGCTGGAAGGCTCTGGCGGATCCCGGCTGGACGGCTCTGGCGGATCCTGGCTGGAAGGCTCTGGCGGATCCCGGCTGGGCGGCTCTGGCGGATCCCGGCTGGACGGCTCTGGCGGATCCTGGCTGGAAGGCTCTGGCGGATCCCGGCTGGACGGCTCTGGCGGATCCCGGCTGGACGGCTCTGGCGGATCCTGGCTGGACGGCTCTGACGGATCCTGGCTGGCCGGCTCATGGCTGGCTGACGGATCTGGCTGCTCATGGCTGGCTGACGGATCTGGCTGCTCATGGATGGCTGACGGATCTGGCTGCTCATGGCTGGCTGACGGATCTGGCTGCTCATGGCTGGCGGAAGGATCTGGCTGCTCATGGCTGGCGGAAGGATCTGGCTGCTCATGGCTGGCGGAAGGATCTGGCTGCTCATGGCTGGCGGACGGCTCTGGCTGATCCTGTCTGCCCAACGCCGTCTGAACTGCCCGTCTGTACTGAGCCTGCAAAGCCGCCCGTCTGCCATGAGCCTTCAGAGCCGTCCGCCAGACCGGAGCCGCTAGAGCTCTCCGCCAGACAGGATCAGCCAGAGCCTTCCGCCAGACAGGATCAGCCAGAGCCTTCCGCCAGACAGGATCAGCCAGAGCCTTCCGCCAGACAGGAGCAGCCAGAGCCTTCCGCCAGACAGGAGCAGCCAGAGCCTTCCGCCAGACAGGAGCAGCCAGATCCGTCAGCCAGCTATGAGCAGCCAGATCCGTCAGCCAGCCATGAGCAGCCAGATCCGTCAGCCAGCCATGAGCAGCCAGATCCGTCAGCCAGCCACGAGCAGCCAGATCCGTCAGCCAGCCGCGAGCAACCAGATCCGTCAGCCAGCCACGAGCAGCCAGACCCGTCAGCCAGCCACGAGCAGCCAGACCCGTCAGCCAGCCATGAGCAGCCAGATCCGTCAGCCAGCCATGAGCAGCCAGATCCGTCAGCCAGCCACGAGCAACCAGATCCGTCAGCCAGCCGCGAGCAGCCAGACCCGTCAGCCAGCCATGAGCAGCCAGACCCGTCAGCCAGCCATGAGCAGCCAGATCCGTCAGCCAGCCATGAGCAGCCAGATCCGTCAGCCAGCCGCGAGCAGCCAGATCCGTCAGCCAGCCGTGAGCAGCCAGATCCGTCAGCCCGCCAGGATCCGCCAGATCTGTCAGCCAGCCAGGATCCGCCAGAGCCGTCCTGCCAGGATCCGCCAGAGCCGTCCAGCCAGGATCCGCCAGAGCTGTCCAGCCAGGATCCGCCAGAACCGTCTAGCCAGGATCCGCCAGAGCCGTCCCGCCAGGATCCGCCAGAGCCAGCCAGCCAGGATCCGCCATCTAGTCAGGTACTGCCCCTTAGTCCGGTACTGCCCCGTAGTCCGGTGCCGCCCCTTAATCCAGTGGGGTTTAGTTGGGGGGTGGTCATGAGGAAGGGTATACGGAAGCGGATAGTGACTAAGGTGGGGTGGGGACCACGACCTGGGCCAGAGCCGCCACCAGGGACAGACGCCCACCCAGACCCTCCCCGAGACTGTATGCTGGTGCGCCCGGAGGTCGCACCTTTAGGGGGGGGTAATGTGACACTCTGGCTCCACGGACCTTGATATTTGAGCCAGGGTTGTTTAGTTTCATTGTTTGGGTGTATTTCTATGTTGGGGATTTCTGGTTGTGCATTTTCTATGTTTGGTTAATTGTTCTTGATTAGTCGTATGACTCCCAATCGGAGGTAACGAGTGTCAGCTGTCGGCTCGTTATCTCTGATTGGGAGCCATATTTATACTGTGTGAGTTCACTTTGTGTGGTGGGTTATTGTTTCTTTGTTGCTGTTAGTAGTATTCAGTATAGAACTTCACGGATCGTCATTTGTTGTTTTCTTCGTGGTTGCTTTAAGTTAATAAAGTCATCATGTTCACTCGCAACGCTGCGCATTGGTCTCCTCCTTCAGACGATCGTGACATAAGCATTTCACTGTAATGTCTGCACCTGTTGTATTCGGCGCATGTGACCAATAAAATTTGATTTGATTTGATTTGACTACATACTTTTTTTCCCCCACTGTATATATGCTTTTTAAATGTCAAAATATACTATTGACATCACTTCCTTGCCAACGCTTTGGTCACCTCACTACTTACTGTAACCAATGCATCAAGGGTATCCTTCCTTTTCTGAATCCACTCTGGTATGGACTTAATAGACCCCTATGTTCCAGATAATACATCAGTCTACCTACAGTCAACTTTTCCATTAATTTACAGAGATTTGATGTAAGTGCAAAAGGTCTATACCTAGCAGGACTTGATGGATCTTTACCAAGCTTCATAAAAGGCAACACCACAGCACGTTTCCATCCTGATGGTAGCACTCCTGTCCTCCATATTTTGTTAAATAAACTCAAAATCTTTCCCAAAACTTCTGTAGGCAGATGTTTAAACATAATGTAGCATAATCGATCCTCACCTGGAGCAGTGCAACCACACCCCATCCAAAGCCCTCGTTATTTCAAACATGGTGAATTCAGAAGCCAGTGATTCTCCAGAATCACACATAGCGTATTACGCTATACATCTTCATGCATTCTTAGCTTTTCTTCCTTACGTCTTTTACATTCATTACCTAAGGTTTTGTCTAGAAGGGATACACCTTTTGTAAAAAGTGACTTGTCACAGCAAGTTTAGGGGAACTTACGCAGCAGGTTAGGATAATTAACGTAGCAGGTTAGGATAATTAGGTTAAGGTTAGGAAAGGGATTAGGGTTAGCTAAAATGCAAAATGTTTTACTTTTCACGTCAATTTGACTGAAGCTGTATCTAGACATGACCCCTCATGACAAGAGTGAGGATGAATTAAATGTGGTGGCAGGTGCAGTGATGACTGCTGAGAAGAAGTTGAGTGTAGAGGGAAGTAGTGAGGTGAGGAAGGTGGGCGTCAAGTGTAAAAATAGAGATACATGCTCCAGTAGTTCAGAGATGGAACTTGTTGAGAGTGAGGGTGTAGTACCTGCGGTGAGGACCGCCGAGTTCGGGCCTCGTCCCAAGGATGATAAGGATGATTTTGGCCCAGTGGGAGTGAGATTTGTAGAGAGAATGGATCCTTGCTTTTTGGTTGATCCATATTTTTTTTATTTAACCTTTATTTAACCAGGTAAGCCAGTTGAGAACAAGTTCTCATTTACAACTGCGACCTGGCAGTTGTAAATGAGAATGTGTATGTCAGGTTGGGTGGAGGAGAGGTTGGGTACTGTTGAGTTGGTGAAGGTAACTCGGAATGGACTCGTGATGATTTATTGTGTTTCCTCCGCCCAGAGGGAGAGGGCGCTCCAAATTTACGAGATTAGGGACAAGAATTGTGACATGCTTTGCTCTCCGGAGCAGGGCGCTGTTGAAAGGAGTGATAACAGGGGTGGCATTAAGTGTTGAGGAGGAGCAGTTGAAATGGAAGATTCCCGGTGTCTGTGACGCCCACCGTTTGGTGAGCCGTAGATCCGGTGGGGAAACAGAGAAGACATTATCTGTCATGCTGAGTTTTGATGCAGAGTAGTTACCAGATAAGATCAAGGTAGTACGTGTCAGTTATCCCGTGAGAGTTTATGTTCCGAAAATATTACGGTGTTTTAGGTGTTAAGGTTATGGGCATATTGCAGCAGTGTGTAGGAGGGAGATGCATAGATGTGTGCAGGAGGGCATGAGATGAAGGAATGTGTGGTATCAGTGGAGAAAGTTGTGTGTGTTAGTTGTGGGGGTGATCATGGGGCTGGAGATCGGAGGTGTCTGGTGAGAGAAAGGCAGATTGAGGTTGCCAGGGTTAGAGTAGTACAAAAAGTGTCCTATGCCGAAGCAGTGAAGAGAGTGGTAGAGGAAGATGGGTACCGGGTGAGGGATCCTGAGAGGATTCATGTGAGTAGGCAGAGACCAAGAGAGAGTGATGGGAAGAATATGTGCTTCAGTAAAGTGGGATTTTTAGCATTTATAGCCATGGTTGTTAATTGTTCTGCAGAAATTGATAGAAAGTCACAGAAAATAGAGGTTGTGGTGGCAGCTGCAGGGGGTGTTGAGTGGTAGTGATATGTCCTCTCAGACCGTTGGTCTGGACTAGGACTAGATAGGGTTAAATAGTGGAATGGGTGGTGGATTTTGAGAGAGGGCTAATAGGTGATAGGGCAATTTTCCTTGTCCCCAAGTTTGTATTATTCTATCAAAGAATATAATGTAGGTAGGCCGTGAATGGCAGTAGGTGGCGGTGTGTGTGCACCTAAAAGTTAGATGTGATCCGCCAACCAAATCCCAAAGAAGAAGAAGACCAGGAAATTGGTGAAAGTGTGTTCACGCTCAACCTGTCTGCGCTCTTGGTGCGCCAAACACGTCTGGTAGATTTATTAATAGGCCTACAAGTGGCGTGGCGTGTAGTGTAGGCACATCAAATTAAGCCACAAAAAACATGTATTTATGGATCAGCTCTGGTGATACATAAGTGGATAATGCATTACAAACGTGTAACGTTAATTGAGGCTATAGATACGGAAGCCTTGTAATGTGCAGCCACCTAAACCACGTACCATTGAACGTATTCTCTTTGTGTACACTGGACAATCTTTTGTTGTTGTTGTATTTTACCCCCTTTTCGTGATATCCAAAATGTTCAATGGAATGACGTAAAGTTATGAGGTTGCGCAGTGCAATACTTCAGTATCTATAGCCTAAATTAAAGTTACAACATATAGCTATCACAATTAGTAATTGCTAGCTAGCTAGTTTAGCACCTATAAGGTGTCGTATACGTAAGGTAAAGAAGAAATGGATAAAAGGTATATTTATTTGTACGATTGGTGTTGTGAACTAACCACGTTGGTAGCTAGCTAACCAGTTAAACATATGCTGTTGATAAATAACCTTATAACGTTGGCTACAAAGACAAAGCAAGACCCAAGTTACTGTAGGTAACTTAGCAGAAGTGTTAGTTAGATCTAGGCTAGCTAACAAATTGTTAAAATCATTAGGCCTGCTTTTATCTTTATTTGATACGTAAGTTAGCTACTTGAGCAACTAACGGTAGCTAGCTAGCATTGGCTGATTTCCTTAACTGGCCAGCTGACTTATCTATAAGAACATAACTATGTCGAATTCTAAATCGTCAGGAGCTAACTAGCTGAAGTAGCCTAAACGTGGCCAATTATCTAGCTAGCTACTAGTTCATATGGCTGTGAGGAGCCTGACCTTGGTCTGTTAGACAGAGATGGATTATAGCTAACCAAACATTAATCATTAGCTAGCTTGCCAACCCACCCAAGGCACATGCGTTGAGTGTTGTCCCTCCCACGACTTTAGTCCACTCAACAAATGTAACTAGGGAGCCTAACTCTCAGTATGTAGCAAGTAGGCCTGTCTAGGTAGTGAGGAAGGTCCCTGCTATCTCAAATAAAGTGGATAGGCCTGTACTTCAGAGACCTCTTACCATTCGTTACCTGCACTCACAAGTTAGCCTATAACACACACTTCACTGCATCTTTTGTTTAGGCTAGTTTATACGTAGACTACATTGTTGCTTTACACATACTTTTATATATGGATGCAGTCTAGTCGAAGGCATTTAAAGTACAGTAAAGTAACAGTTCCTTAGGCAGAGAAAAAACTAGGCCTATGGAAAATGTGCAATGGGGAGGAACGTATCATCTGTTGCAACATGTCCTTTAGGTTGACTCTACTCCTTTGGAATGCACCCACCTGTCAGTGCCAATATGGGCCATTCACATCTGTATTATGATTGGTTGCTCAGCCTTTCTTTCATATTCAGCCAGGCCACTGTGTTTATAACCATGCTAGTCTCATTCCCAACCATAACATGCTCTATCACTACTCCACAGGTGTTGGTTTGTGTCATCTTATTGATGGAACTCCAAGGTATTAATATCAGTCATACGTTGTTGTTTGTTCTTATTCTGCATGTGCAAAACGGCATATTGATGTCTGTGTCAGATGGATTCATTGGAGGCTAATTTTGATGTCTGTGTTTTGTAGTCTCTTTACAGAAGAGTTGAAGGTTTTATAAGAGGAAAGGTTATTTTACCATGTCGGTACAATGCGATGCCTATTGAAGAGGTCAGCATATTTTGGCGATACAAGGATGACCGTAATGTCTACAATATTGTCAGTGGAAAAGCAGACTTGACAGACCAAGACCGTCAGTTCAGAGACAGAACCAGGATTTTCCCTGAGGAATGGGCAAACGGCAACTTCTCTCTCCTGCTGACTGATCTCAAGGACATCGATAGTGGGAGTTATTCATGTTTCATACCAACAATGAACATTCTTCGTCAAGTGGAACTTTCGGTTCAAGGTTTGCGTTACAACCAAGTTTAACATACAATTAATTGAGAATGGTCATGATTCAGCCTTTGCTTATCTATATCTATACAGTATTGGAATTTCCATCAACAGTTTTAAGAAGTTGATGATACCGTATGATAACTCTAAGTAAAATGCATTGTTATTTCTTGAACTGCGTTGTTGGTTAAGGGCTTGTAAGTAAGCATTTCACGGTAAGGTCTACACCTATTGTATTCGGCGCATGTGACAAAGAGAATTTGGTTTGATTTGAAATGTCCCTCTTTATTTGACAGAGAAACGAACTCCTGAGCCTAAAGTTGATCCTAGGAGCAGCAGCATGAGTATCAGAGAGCTGAACCAGAGCCTCTTCCTGTTTCTCCTCCTCAGTCCAACTCCCCACTTCCTTTGACTTACAGCACAGAAATTGGTCTTTGTGCCACTTATGAGACTGTTGACAAGTTCTGAGTGTTTAAACTGCTGAAATACGTATTTATTCTGAAATGTATGTAATAGGAGACTGCAAATACACCTCTTGCTAGAACCACCTTTCAAGAGGTGAGGAAAAGTTTTTCCAAATTGCCTGTAGACACAGTGTGTTTACTGATAGAACCACAGTAACTTCTGCACTTATGTAAGTTTTGCTTTTTGTCAACTATATTTAATGCACTTTTAATACAATATTTATTGCTGAGTAAATGCATAAAAAAATTTTTAAACCAGGGTCATATGTTAAATCGAAATTGGAAATTGGAAATGGCATAGAAATAGGATTTTGTCAGTGTGTCCCTCTTGTCAACAAGATGCAGCTTTACTTACCAAGTTATTGAAATATCTCCAGATCAGTCATTAATATTGTACTACCAAATGACAGATGTTTTGTTGAGAACTTGAGATTGAACATGTGCTGCACAGTAAAAACGTTATTTCAGTCAACCTTTCAATTAGGAAGTTTATTACTTGGACACCACAGTGTTATTAAAGAAAACATATTCACTTCCTCAATGCTCTTCATTAAAGAGTGTTTCTTTTAGCTTTTTGCAAACTATGGTTTGATCATGTGTTTGCACAGTGTGTTCAGATAGATGTATGTGTTAGGAGGAAGTCCGTTCAGACTCAAAGATTAATCACAGCTCTGAAGATGTCGAGGATTGTTGCCTGTCTGTTCTGTAAGACCATTTATTTTTCTTATCTTATTTATTTTACATTCATTTTACAATAAATGAAGTGTCTCATGGATTCTTCTGTTCATAGGTGTTTTAAAACTGTGTGTTTTGAGCTGAGGCTTTGACAGAGACACTGGTAGAACTTGGACACAATGCAACTCTGAACTGTTCTCTTACTGCAAATAATGTACACTGGTACCTACAACACCAACTACAGCCTCCACTGGCCATACTCCGCTCTTTCACTAGTAGTAGTCCTGCTGCTTTTTATTACAATCATCATTTTAGACATAAATATTCATTAGAAACAGGAAATAGATTGTTAATACAGAATGTGACAGTAGATGAGAATGGAGTGTACTACTGTGCAAAGAAAGAAAGTGATAGTCTCCTATTCAGCAATGGAACCAGACTCATGACCACTGGTAAGTGCACATTTTATTCAATGATCAACATACTATATTTTGTGTAAAATATAATTTTGAGAAGTGTTTTTGTTCATGTTTAAAGCAGCAAGGTGCAAGACCACTACAGACATTTTACATCCACTTTGAGTAACATAACTCAAAGTGGATGTAGGCTATACATATTTTCCATAACCTTGCAGGTCTCAAATCAATCAATGAAACAAGAAACACAAGTTTGAAGCTCCGTAAGTGGTTATGTGTTTATAATTTTTCTACTGATTTAATGAAATAAAATGCAATACATTTAAAAAAGTACATTTGGCAATTTCAGTTGATCCTGAAGCCTCAGAGAAACCCAGAGACTTCAACACAATGTGGCTAAAAGGTCTTCTCATTGGATCCGGGGTCTTGAATGCAGTTCTCATTTTATTGGCGTCAGGTGTGTTTCTACACTCTTAAAATAGGGTTTGTTAGTTACTTAGTAACATCTTGGTGGTACTGTGTGGCTCAGTTGGTAGAGCATGGCACTTGCATCGCCAGGGTTGTGGGTTTGATTCCCGGTGCCACCCATACGTAAAATGTATGCACTCATGACTGTAAGTCGCTTTGGTTAAAAGTGTCTGCTAAATGGCATATTATTTTATTTATTATCTAAAACTTTTCTTTACACTGGGTACCAGGCTAACCTTTCCTGCCTTTACATGTAATGTTAGGACTATCTGTTCCTGTACTTTTGTCTGCATGCAGACCCAAAACCCACTGCAATATGTAAGATGTTACTCAGTGATGTGTGATCACAATAATCTATACTAATTCCATCTATATGGGTAATCTTAGCCATTTTAGTGCTGTGGAAGAGAGCTGCTTGGCACAAGAACCATGACTCTCATCCAACCCCTGAACCACCTGAAAGGGCAGACGGGCCAGAGGTCAGTATCTGTAGTGGGAATATGAATATATATACAGTATATGAATATTATACTATGTCTATCTTTATGAGGGATGTTTTCACTCATATCCACATAGTTTTTCAGTATGAAGTGATACAGCTGGTACCCCAACCGATAGGACCAAGGCCAGACTGCATAGCCTCAACTATTTATTCCAGAGTTCAGTTTCCAAATCCTGAACTCACAACTCCTGCTTAATAAGGTGCCAAATCTGTATCTACCCTTCCTCTTCAGTCTGGGTTTAACATATCTGGGCTGTTATGATAATAGTTATGACTTTGGTGGATAATGTGAACTACAATATGACTTTGGTAGATAATGTTAATCAACTGTGAATATTAATATCTTTGTATACAGTATCTAATGCTGCTCTTTGTCACTATGGTCTTTATACCAGCCAGCAATATCTTTCAAGGAAATTGTTACTTTTGTGTCTTGATTCATGTTTTTCATTGTTCATTGCTGGAAATAAGTTTTCATTTGTGCCTTTTTTTGTGAAGCAGCGAGGAAGAGGTTTGTGTATTTCTGTAGAAAAAGCCCCCAAGCCTTTTGTAGTGTATTGATGCTGCATCAACCACACATATCCTGTTAGAGAGCTTAGCCGCTTACTGAGCAGCACACGTGTCCCAATTACTGTACAATTTACCATTTTTAATACTGACTTTTTCAAGCATTCAATTAAAGTTGGAAATGTTAAGTTCATTAAAGAGCGAACTGCATGTGCCCTATAACACCTTTGTGAGTAGAAAGTAGTGGTTTGTATATTTTAGTTATTTAAGTTAAGACCACTGTAAGAAAGGTCATGTCAGTGTGCTGCACTTTTTTCAAACATCAGTGTGTTGCACGTTTTTCAAACTCTTCATGAAAAATACAACATAAAATCTCTGTTTTGGAATAAACCACCTCTTATTTGAAGTACTCTACCTACATTGCCTTCAAATTAAGATTGTCCACAAAACAAAGCATTTATAAACAGCATGTTTTAATGGCAGTGGTACCAGTAACCTATCACTAAATGGTCATCAAGGTCACAAGGTGTGTCTTAAAGCTAGAATCCTTAATTGAAACAATAACAAAGTGGACACCCCGCCTCAATTTTGGTAAAAACCTGAAGGATGGGCCTGGAGAAATGTAATCACTCAAATTCGTAGACAGAGCTATGGACAGCATCCATGATTTAAAAAATTATAGTTTTAACCATGCTTTGAGGCTACACAGTGTGTGTTTACAAACAAGCTTACTGTGGGGGAAAAAAGTATTTAGTCAGCCACCAATTGTGCAAGTTCTCCCACTTAAAAATATGAGAGAGGCCTGTAATTTTCATCATAGGTACACGTCAACTATGACAGACAAATTGAGAAAAAAAAATCCAGAAAATCACATTGTAGGATTTTTAATGAATTTATTTGCAAATTATGGTGGAAAATAAGTATTTGGTCACCTACAAACAAGCAAGATTTTCTGGCTCTCACAGACCTGTAACTTCTTCTTTAAGAGGCTCCTCTGTCCTCCACTCGTTACCTGTATTAATGGCACCTGTTTGAACTTGTTATCAGTGTAAAAGACACCTGTCCACAACCTCAAACAGTCACACTCCAAACTCCACTATGGCCAAGACCAAAGAGCTGTCAAAGGACACCAGAATTTTTTTTTGTAGACCTGCACCAGGCTGGGAAGACTGAATCTGCAATAGGTAAGCAGCTTGGTTTGAAGAAATCAACTGTGGGAGCAATTATTTGGAAATGGAAGACATACAAGACCACTGATAATCTCCCTCGATCTGGGGCTCCACGCAAGATCTCACCCCGTGGGGTCAAAATGATCACGAGCAAAAATCCCAGAACCACACGGGGGGACCTAGTGAATGACCTGCAGAGAGCTGGGACCAAAGTAACAAAGCCTACCATCAGTAACACACTACGCCGCCAGGGACTCAAATCCTGCAGTGCCAGACGTGTCCCCCTGCTTAAGGAAGTACATATCCAGGCCCGTCTGACGTTTGCTAGAGTGCATTTGGATGATCCAGAAGAGGATTGGGAGAATGTCATATGGTCAGATGAAACCAAAATATAACTTTTTGATAAAAACTCAACTCGTCGTGTTTGGAGGACAAAGAATGCTGAGTTGCGTCCAAAGAACACCATACCTACTGTGAAGCATGGGGGTGGAAACGTCATGCTTTGGGGCTGTTTTTCTGCAAAGGGACCAGGACGACTGATCCGTGTAAAGGAAAGAATGAATGGGGCCATGTATCGTGAGATTTTGAGTGAAAACCTCCTTCCATCAGCAAGGGCATTGAAGATGAAACATGGCTGGGTCTTTCAGCATGACAATGATCCCAAACACGCCGCCCGGGTATGGGATATGACAGTTGAACTAAGCTCATGAGGCATTTATAACTTATATTCCTCAAGAATCAATGGGTGTATCATTAATCTATAATAAAAGTCCAAAAATGGATGTAGAAACTAAGGATTCTAGCTTTAATACCAGGTAGAGGGGCCTTTTTCAATAGACTTTTCTGCTCTGTATATTTTTACTTTTTACCTTCTGCATAATGAGAATGTGGTCATTAAGCGAGAGACGAATTGATGCTCACCACTTCCTCTTCACACTTTGCACAGACTTGTGCTTCATGTGGAAACTTTAAGCAAGTTAACAATGACCTTACACATCATTATGTTTGTGTTTTTTCATCACTTTTTGAAGTTTTAACTTAGTTAACTTAAGTTAGGTGTTCCACTAGTAATGTAAGCTGAAAGCTAACTGACCATAAAGACATGCCTATATGAAAGGGGGGAGGGGGGTCAATAAAATAAATAAAGTAATTAAAGTAGTGCAGTAGGTATGACTCATGGCCCACTCAGTTGAAGGTAAAGTAGAGCAGTAGGCATGAGTCATGGCCCACTCAGTTTAAGGTAAAGTAGAACAGTAGGTATGACTCAGGGCCCACTCAGTTGAAGGTAAAGTAGAACAGTAGGTATGACTCATGGCCCACTCAGTTGAAGGTAAAGTAGAGCAGTAGGTATGACTCATGGCCCACTCAGTTGAAGGTAAAGTAGAGCAGTAGGTATGACTCATGGCCCACTCAGTTGAAAGTAAAGTAGAGAAGTAGGTATGACTCATGGACCACTCAGTTGAAAGTAAAGTAGAGAAGTAGGTATGACTCATGGACCACTCAGTTGAAAGTAAAGTAGAGCATCAGTTGTGAGAAAGATCACAGTGGAAAGTAGCACACCACACCACCACAAAAATAGCACATGTAAATGGTCACAGGCTGTGGTTTTATAACGGTATTTGTGCCTGTGATGCTTGTGCAAATCATCTAGGAGAGATAATTGACCAGTGGTGGAAAAAGTTCCCAATTGTCATACTTGAGTAAAAGTATAGATACCTTAATAGAAAGTTACTCAAGTAAAAGTGAAGGTCAGCCAGTAAAATCCAATGTTTATATCCCAGGACAAACTACCTAGCAACAGCAAACTAGCTAGCTAAATTGCCATGAATGTTTAATGATTTTCGACCTGTCCCCAAATTAATATAGTTGGTTCAGAGTTCGTTTTGATATTTCAACCTGCGTGTCCTGATCGCGTCTGGTGTGGATGGACAAAATCAACATAGGTGCGATGGGACGTATTTTTGTAAAGTGTGTGACCGCCAATGTTCAACTCAAAAGGTTTCATTAGCATGATGATGGGACTTGTATAGTATTTTAGTTATACTGTATACTTGCCAGCTGTGCCTGTGGGGAAATCATTTGAATTCAATCTGTTTTTTGACAGCACCACTTTTGATTTGAATGAAACCTTGTCGTCATCACTGGAAAATATAAACGGTTGAGATTGATATCATTTAAAAGCTTAGAAACAGGGTTGTCAAACTATTCTATAATTTCTGGGGAAAAACTAGTTTTTTAATAAAAATGTAATATTTTTAACCTTTTAATGTAAATTAACTCCGATTTTTTTCATATTCGCAATCGCATATGTTGTAGCTTAGACCCCATTTTAAATCTACTAAAATATAAATAAAATGGAACCACGAAGATGGTTTGAGGTCCACACATCAAAGAACGTTGACTTGAATGGGAAAGTCTGTTTTAAATTATACTGTCAATCCCCCATAAGAAACCTATTGAAATCATAGAAATATAGATAATAGAATAGACATGACCATTTAAGTTGATATCCAATAATAGATGGACCGGCGGTCATCTTTGTGGTACTAATTAGAATGGTGTACCATTGAAATGACTTTAACTTCTATGATTGAAAAACAAAACAATTGTGTTTTATTGTCAAATACACTGGATAGGTGCAGTGAAATGTGTTGATTTACAGGGTCAGCCATAGTAGTACGGCGCCCCTTTGAGAAAATGTGGATTAAGTGCCTTGCTCAAGAACACATCGACAGAGTTTTCAACTTGTCGGCTCAGGTATTCAAACCAGCGACCTTTCTGTTACTGGCCCAACGCTTTATCCGCTAGGCTACCTAACACCCAAATGAAATAGCACCCACCCTGTATTTAAGAGCATGTTCAAATCAAATCAAATTGTATTTGTCACATGTGCCGAATACAATGCTTCCTTACAAGCCGTTAACCAACAATGCAGTTTTAAGAAAAATAAGTGTTAAGTAAAAAATAGATAACTTAAAAATAAAAAACTAATAATTAAAGAGCAGCAGTAAAATAACAGTAGTGAGGCTATATACAGGGGGTACCGGTACAGAGTCAATGTGCGGGGGCACAGGTTAGTCGAGGTAATTTAGGTAATATGTACATGTAGGTAGAGTTAAAGTGACTATGCATGTTATGCATGTTGTGTCTCAACCGATGGCAGGCACAACACAAAAATGATGTGGAATAGGGTCTAAGGTACAACATCTGCAAATATGTATATATTTTTGAACGCGTTTTTAGATAATTGACGTTAAAGTTTAAAAGTGATATCATTTTTATTAAAAAACATTTTTTTCAAGCAATAATTAGTTTGACACACTGTTACTGTTTGTAAGCTTTTAAATTATTTGTAAGCTTTTCATCAAACCATAGCCCCAAATACTTAAAATTCTGTTACCCTTTCCGTTAGTTCTCCATATAATCGAACACTGACATCTTCCTTTATCTTTTTGTTAGCAAACAACATGTGGCAAGATTTAGATAAAGATAACTTGAAACCCCATGATAAGACCATTCCTCTACTGCTACAACAGCATTTTCTCTATTACATGAGGAATATTCCATCTCCTTTTCCATATGACAACATCATCTGCATAAAAGGCCGCCCCTATACCCTGTCTGATATCCCCAAACATATCATCAATCATCAACGTGAATAAGATAGGACAAATAGCACTACCCTGTGGAGTTCCGTTTTCCACCTCATATTCTCTTGATAACTTCGATTCCACCCTGACCTGGAAGATTTGGTCAAACAAGAAATCCTAATCCAGTTGGACATTATCCCACTGCCCACTAATAGCCATTCCATTCAATTTAATCAGTACACCTTCCTGTCACATTGTATATATGCTTTTTAAATGTCAAAATATAATATTGACATCACTTCCTTACCATCGCTTGGTCACCTCACTACTAACTGTAACCAATTCATCAAGGGTATCCTTCCTTTTCTGAATCCACTCAGGTATGGACTTAATAGACCCCTATGTTCCAGATAATACATAAATCTACCTACAGTCAACTTTTCCATTAATTTACAGAGATTTGATGTAAGTGCAATAGGTCTATACCTAGCAGGACTTGATGGATCTTTACCAAGCTTCATAAAAGGCAACACCACAGCACGTTTCCATCCTTATTTTTAGCACTCCTGTCCTTCATATTTTGTTTAAAAAACTCAAAATATTTCCCAAAGCTTCTGTAGGTAGATGTTTAAACATAATGAAGCATAATCGATCCACATCTGGAGCAGTGCAACCACACCCCATCCAAAGCCCTCGCTATTTCAAACATTGTGAATTCAGCAGCCAGTGATTCTCCAGAATCACACATAGTATATTACGGTATACATCTTCATGCATTCTTAGCTTTTCTTCCTTACGTCTTTTACGTTCATTACCTAGGGTTTTGTCTAGAAGGAATACAGCTTTTGTCAAAAGTGAGTTTTTGCAGCAGGTTTAGGAGAATTTATGCAGCAGTTTAGGATAATTAGCGTAGCAGGTTAGGAGAATTAGGTTAAGGTTAGGAAAGGGATTAGGGTTAGTATAGATCCAAGATGGCGAAGTAGTGCAGTTGTTTTTTTATCGTCTGTCTGTAAATAGCCTGTAAATACCCTATTTTCGTACATTTTTCGTACATATTTCCCTATCAGACTTTTCATCCTTCTACAAGATATACTTTCCTGCAACCCGCCTCACTCAATGTGGAACGGATTCTATTATTGACTTACCTTTTATCCAGAATCTAGAATCTCCAGTTGAAACTAGCTAGCCAGCTAACTAGCTACTTGCTATTTGCCACAGCTAGCGGTGTTTTCATCCAGAACATTGGATTTTTTTTCCGCGGGATTAATTTTAATCACTGGACATTGATCTCCGGATATTCGGCCAGTCTGCACAGCGCGTTATCGACCCAGAACATATCAGTTTTTCCGCGGAATCACTGATTCACTGGAACCAGCTGGCTACAACAAAACGGACGCTGTGGTCTGGCTAATCAACCTGAGCTAGGCCCATCTCCCGGCTATCTCCCGGCTATCTACCTCTCTATCAACCGGACGGGACCACATAGTATTGACACGGAGCCCCGCCGATCCTACACGACTGGTCTGCCGACGAAATCGTCTGATGTGGTTACGACGTAACCACGAAGATTCCATCCATCTGCTAGCCCTGGCCCGTTAGCACACGCTTACTCACTAAACTGAACTAGCTACTGGACTAGCTACTTGCTATTAGCCACAGCTAGCAGTGTTTCACGCAGAACATTTGATTTTTTATTTGATTTTTTTATTTTTTTTTTCCGCGGGATTAATTTTTAATCACTGGACTTTGATCACCGGATATTCGTCCAGTCAGCACTGCGCGTTATCGACCCAGAACATATCAGTTTTTCCGCCGGAATCACTGGAACTTTAACTCCGGATTCTTCGCTACCAGCTGGCTACAACAAAACGGACGTAGCACACGCTAGCCGTAGCATCTTACTCACTAGCACTTCACCACCGGACCTTATGATAACTCAGCTATACAGCTGATATCTGCTGGACTGTTCCTTTTTACGGTACTACATCCTGTTTATGTTTAGCCTCAGCCCAAACATGGTTAGTTTATTGTTGTTTCGGTTATTTCTAATTGTACTATATCACTGTAGACCCCCCAGCCTAGCTAAACCTGCCTTAGTTAGCTCTTTTGTCCCTCCACCCATACACTCAGAAACCGACTCAATTGATGCCTCTAGAGATACTATCTCTTTCAGTGTTACCCAACGCTTAGGTTTACCTCCACTTTACTCATATCCTTCCATATCCTTGTCTGTACATAATGCCCTGAATCTTTTCTATAACACCCGGAAATCTGCCCCCTTTATTCTATGTACCCAACGCACTAGAAGACCAGTTCTTAAAGCCTTTAGCCGTATCCTTATTCTAGTCCTCCTCTGTTCCTCTGGTGATGTAGAGGCTAACCCAGGCCCTGTAGCCCCCAGTATCACTCCTACTCCCCAGGAGCTATCATTTGCTGACTTCTGTAATCGCAAAAGTCTTGGTTTCTTGCACATAAATATCAGAAGTCTACTTCCTAAGTTTGAGTTATTCACTGCTTTAGCACACTCTGCCAACCCTGATGTTCTAGCAGTGTCTGAATCCTGGCTCAGGAAGGCCACCAAAAATTCTGAAATTTCCATCCCCAACTATAACATTTTCCGTCTAGATAGAACTGCCAAAGGGGGTGGAGTTGCAATCTACTGTAGAGATAGCCTGCAGAGCTCTATCATACTATCCAGGTCTGTGCCCAAACAGTTTGAGCTTCTACTTCTAAAAATCCACCTTTCCAGAAATAAGTCTCTCACTGTTGCCGCTTGCTACAGACCCCCCTCAGCCCCCAGCTGTGCCCTGGACACCATATGTGAATTGATTGCCCCCCATTTATCCTCTGAGTTTGTACTGCTTGGTGACCTAAATTGGGATATGCTTAATACCCCAGCCATCCTACAATCCAAGCTAGATGCCCTCAACCTCACGCAAATTATCAACGAACCTACCAGGTACAACCCTAAATCCTTAAACATGGGTACCCTCATAGATATCATCCTGACTAACATACCCTCTAAATACACCTCAGCTGTCTTCAACCAGGATCTCAGCGATCACTGCCTTATTTCCTGCGTCCGTAACGGGTCCGCGGTCAAACAACCACCCCTCATCACTGTCAAACGCTCCCTAAAACACTTTAGCGAGGAGGCCTTCCTAATTGACCTGGCCCAGGTATCCTGGATGGATATAGATCTCATTCCGTCAGTAGAGGATGCCTGGTTGTTCCTTAAAAGTAATTTCCTCTCAATCTTAAATAAACATGCCCCATTCAAAAAATACAGAACTAAGAACCGATATAGCCCCTGGTTCTCCTCAGACTTGACTGCCCTTGACCAGCACAAAAACATCCTGTGGCGTACAGCATTAGCATCAAATAGCCCCCGTGATATGCAACTTTTCAGGGAAGTTAGGAACCAATATACACAAGCAGTCAGGAAAGCAAAGGCTAACTTTTTCAAACAGAAATTTGCATCCTGTAGCACTAACTCCAAAAAAGTTTTGGGACACAGTAAGGTCCATGGAGAATAAGAGCACTTCCTCCCAGCTGCCCACTGCACTGAGGCTAGGAAACACTATCACCACCGATAAATCTACAATAATCGAGAATTTCAACAAGCATTTTGCTACAGCTGGCCATGCTTTCCATCTGGCTACCACTAACCCGGCCACCAACTCTGCACCCTCTGCTGCAACTTGCCCATGCCCCCCCGCTTCTCCTTCACACAAATTCAGACAGCTGATGTTTTGAAAGCGCTGCAAAATCTGGACCCCTACAAATCAGCTGGGCTAGACAATCTGGACCCTTTCTTCCTAAAACTAGCCGCCGAAATTGTCGCAACCCCTATTACTAGTCTGTTCAACCTCTCTTTCATAACGTCTGAGATCCCCAGAGATTGGAAAGCTGCCGCGGTCATCCCCCTCTTCAAAGGGGGGTGACACTCTAGATCCAAACTGCTACAGACCTATATCCATCCTGCCCTGCCTTTCGAAATTATTCGAAAGCCAAGTTAATAAACAGATCATCGACCATTTCGAATACCACCGTACCTTCTCCGCTATGCAATCTGGTTTCCGAGCTGGTCACGGGTGCACTTCAGCCACGCTCAAGGTCCTAAACGATATTATAACCGCGATTGATAATAGACAGTACTGTGCAGCCGTCTTCATCGACCTGGCCAAGGCTTTCGACTCTGTCAACCACCGCATTCTTATTGGCAGACTAAATAGCCTTGGTTTCTCAAATGACTGCCTCGCCTGGTTCACCAACTACTTCTCAGATAGAGTTCAGTGTGTCAAATCGGAGGGCCTGTTGTCTGGACCTATGGCAGTCTCTATGGGGGTGCCACAGGGTTCAATTCTTGGGCCGACACTTTTCTCCGTGTATATCAATGATGTCGCTCTTGCTGCTGGTGACTCTCAGATCCACCTCTACGCAGACGACACCATTTTGTATACATCTGGCCCTTCATTGGACACTGTGTTAACAAACCTCCAAACGAGCTTCAATGCCATACAACAATCCTTCAGTAGCCTTCAACTGCTCTTAAACACTAGTAAAACTAAATGCATGCTTTTCAATCGAACGCTGCTAGCACCCGCCCACCCGACTAGAATCACCACTCTCGACGGGTCTGACCTAGAGTATGTGGACAACTACAAATATCTAGGTGTCTGGTTAGACTGTAAACTCAACTTCCAGACTCACATAAAGAATCTCCAATCCAAAGTCAAATCTAGAATCGGCTTCCTATTTCGCAACAAAGCCTCCTTCACTCATGCTGCCAAACATGCCCTCGTAAAACTGACTATCCTACCGATCCTTGACTTCGGCGATGTCATTTATAAAATAGCCTCCAACACTCTACTCAGCAAATTGGATGTAGTCTATCACAGTGCCATCCGTTTTGTCTCCAAAGCCCCATACACTACCCACCACTGTGACCTGTACGCTCTTGTTGGCTGGTCCTCACTACATGTTCGTCGTCAAACCCACTGGCTCCAGGCCATCTATAAATCACTGCTAGGCAAATCCCCGCCTTATCTTAGCTCATTGGTCACCATAGCAGCTCCCACCCGTAGTCTGCGCTCCAGCAGGTATATCTCACTGGTCATTCCCAAAGCCAACACCTCCTTTGGCCGCCATTCCTTCCAGTTCTCTGCTGCCAATGACTGGAACGAATTGCAAAAATCTCTGAAGTTGGAGACACTTATCTCCCTCAATAACTTTAAGCATCAGTTGTCAGAGCACCTTACCGATCACTGCACCTGTACACAGCCCATCTGAAATTAGCCCACCCAACTACCTCATCCCTTGTTATTTAATTTGCTCTTTTGCACCCCAGTATCTCTATTTGCACATAATCTCTTGCACATCTAGCATTCCAGTGTTAATACTATTGTAATTATTTTGCACTATAGCCTATTTATTGCCTTACCTCCATAACTTGCTACATTTGCACACACTGTATATATATTTTCTGTTGTATCTCTGACTTTGTTTTTTTTTTACCCCATATGTAACTCTGTATTGTTTTTGTTGCACTACTTTGCTTTGTCTTGGCCAGGTCGCAGTTGTAAATGAGAACCTGTTCTCAACTGGCTTACCTGGTTAAATAAAGGTGAAATAAAATAAATAAAAAAAATAGCTAAAATGCAAAATGTTTTACTTTTCACGTCAATTTGACTGAAGCTGTATCCCGTCTAGACATGACCCCTCATGACGAGAGTGAGGATGAATTAAATGTGGTGGCAGGTGCAGTGATGACTGCTGAGAAGAAGTTGAGTGTAGAGGGAAGTAGTGAGGTGAGGAAGGTGGGCGTCAAGTGTAAAAATAGAGATACGTGCTCCAGTAGTTCAGAGATGGAACTTGTTGAGAGTGAGGGTGTAGTACCTGCGGTGAGGACCGCCGAGTTCGGGCCTCGTCCCATGGATGATAAGAGATTTGTAGAGAGAATGGATCCTTGCTTTTTGGTTGATCCATATGTGGTGTCAGGTTGGGTGGAGGAGAGGTTGGGTACTGTTGAGTTGGTGAAGGTAACTCGGAGTGGACTCATGATGATTTATTATGTTTCCTCCGCCCAGAGGGAGAGGGCGCTCCGGATTACGAGATTAGGGACAAGAATTGTGACGTGCTTTGCTCTCCGGAGCAGGGCGCTGTCGAAAGGAGTGATTACGGGGGTAGCATTAAGTGTTGAGGAGGAGCAGTTGAAATGGAAGATTCCCAGTGTCTGTGACGCCCACCGTTTGGTGAGCCGCAGATCTGGTGGGGAAACGGAGAAGACATTATCTGTCATGCTGAGTTTTGATGCAGAGTCGTTACCAGATAAGGTCAAGGTAGGACTTGTCAGTTATCCCGTGAGAGCTTATGTTCCGAAAATATTACGGTGTTTTAGGTGTCAAGGTTATGGGCATATTAAAGCAGTGTGTAGGAGGGAGATGCCTGGATCTGTGCAGGAGGGCATGAGACGAAGGAATGTGTGGTATCAGTGCAGAAAGTTGTGTGTGTTAGTTGTGGGGGTGATCATGGGGCTGGAGATCGGAGGTGTCTGGTGAGAGAAAGGCAGATTGAGGTTGCCAGGGTTAGAGTAGTACAGAAAGTGTCCTATGCCAAAGTAGTGAAGAGAGTGGTAGAGGAATAATAATATAATAATAATAATATCCAAAGCGACTTACAGTCATTCGTGCATACATTTTTGTGTATGGGTGGTCCCGGGGATCGAACCCACTACCTTGGCGTTACAAGCGCCGTGCTCTACCAGCTGAGCTACAGAGGACCACAGGAAGATGGGTACAGGGTGAGGGATCCTGAGAGGATTCATGTGAGTAGGCAGAGACCAAGAGAGAGTGATGGGAAGAATATGTGCTTCAGTAAAGTGGGATTTTTAGCATTTATAGCCATGGTTGTTAATTGTACTGCAGAAATTGATCGAAAGTCACAGAAAATAGAGGTTGTAGTGGCAGCTGCAGGGGGGTGTTGAGTGGTAGTGATATGTCCTCTCAGACCGTTGGTCTGGACTAGGACTAGATAGGGTTAAATAGTGGAATGGGGGTGGATTTTTAGAGAGGGCTAATAGGTGATAGGGCAATTTTCCTTGTCCCCAAATTTGTATTATTGTATCAAAGAATATAATGTAGGTAGGCCGTGAATGGCCTCACACATCAGTACAGTAGGTGGCGGTGTGTGTGCACCTAAAAGTTAGATGCGATCCGCCAACCAAATCCCAAAGAAGAAGAAGACAAGGAAATTGGTGAAAGTGTGTTCACGCTCAACCTGTTTGCACTATTTGGTGCGCCAAACAGGTCTGGTAGATGTATTAATAGGCCTACAAGTGGCGTGGCGTGTAGTGTAGGCAAAGCCAATTAAGCCATAAAAAACATGTATTTATGGATCAGCTCTGGTGATACATAAGTGGATAATGCATTGCAAACCTTAAACGTTAATTTAGGCTATAGATACGGAAGCCTTGTACTGTGCAGCCACATAAACTACGTCATCCATTGAATGTATTATCTTTGTTAAATGCGATCTAACAAGAGGAAAGGTTATTTTACCATGTAGATACAATGATATGCCTATTGAAGAGGTCACCATATTTAAAAATATATATATTTTATCCCCTTTTCTCCCCAATTTCGTGATATCCAATACGTTCAATGGGATGACGTAATTTAAGCGGTTGCGCAGTGCAAGACTTCCGTATCTATAGCCTTAATTAACATTACAACATATCGCTATCACAATTAGTAATTGTTAGCTAGCTAAGCACCTATAACGTGTTATATACATAAGGTCAAGAAGAAATTGATAAAATGTGGAGTAATTTGTGCTATTGGTATTGTGAACTAACCACGTAGGTAGGTAGCTAACGTTACCTACCAGTTAAACAGATGCTTTTGCTATATAAAGTTATAATTTTGGCTACAAAGACAAAGCAAGACCCAAGTTATTGTAGTTAACTTAGCAGAAGTGTTAGTTAGATCTAGACTAGCTAACACATTTTTAAAATCATTAGGCCTGCTTTTATTTTTATCTGATATGTAAGTTAGCTACTTGAGCAACTAACGGTAGCTAGCTAGCGTTGCCTAACTTCCTTAACTGGCCAGCTGACTTATCTATAAGAACATAACTATGTCGAATTCTTAATTGTCAGGAGCTAACTAGCTGAAGTAGCCTAAACGTGGCCAATTATCTAGCTAGCTACTAGTTCATATGGCAGTGAGGAGCCTGACCTTGGTCTGTTAGACAGAGATGGATCATAGCTAACCAAACATTAATCATTAGCTAGCTTGCCAACCCACCCAAGGCACATGCGTTGAGTGTTGTCCCTCCCACGACGTTAGTCCACTCAACAAATGTAGCTAGGTAGCCTAACTTTCAGTATGTAGCAAGTAGGCCTATCTAAGTAGTGAGGAAGGTCCCTGCTATCTCAAATAAAGTGGATAGGCCTGTACTTCAGAGACCGCTTACCATTCGTTACCTGCACTCACAAGTTAGCCTATAACACACACTTCACTGCATCTTTTGTTTTGGTTAGTTTATACGTAGACTACATTGTTGCTTTACACATACTTTTATATATGCATGCAGTCTAGTCGAAGGCATTTCAAGTACAGTAAAGTAACAGTTCCTTAGGCAGAGAAAAAACTAGGCCTATGGAAAATGTGCAATGGGGAGGAACGTATCATCTGTTGCAACATGTCCTTTAGGTTGACTACTCCTTTGGAATGCACCCACCTGTCAGTGTCAATATGGGCCATTCACATCTGTATTATGATTGGTTGCTCAGCCTTTCTTTCATATTCAGCCAGGCCACTGTGTTTATAACCATGCTAGTCTCGTTCCCAACCATAACATGCTCTATCACTACTCCACAGGTGCTGGTTGCCGGTTTGTGTCATCTTGTTGATGGAACTCCAAGGTATTAATATCAGTCATACGTTGTTGTTTGTTCTTATTCTGCATGTGCAAAACGGCATATTGATGTCTGTGTCAGATGGATTCATTGGAGGCTAATTTTGATATCTGTGTTTTGTAGTCTCTTCACAGGAGAGAGTTGAAGGTTTTACAAGAGGAAAGGTTATTTTACCATGTCGGTACAATGCGATGCCTATTGAAGAGGTCACCATATTTTGGCGATACAAGGATGACCGTAATGTCTACAATATTGTCAGTGGAAAAGCAGACTTGACAGACCAAGACCGTCAGTTCAGAGACAGAACCAGGATGTTCCCTGAGGAATGGGAAAACGGCAACTTCTCTCTCCTACTGACTGATCTCAAGGACATCGATAGTGGGAGTTATTCATGTTTCATACCAACAATGAACATTCTTCGTCAAGTGGAATTTTCTGTTCAAGGTTTGCATTACAACCAAGTTTAACATACAATTAATTGAGAATGGTCATGATTCAGCCTTAGCTTATCTATACATTATTGGAATTTCCAACAACAGTTTTAAGAAGTTGATGATACAGTATGATAACTCTAAGAAAAATGCATTGTTATTTATTGAACTGCGTTGTTGGTTAAGGGCTTGTAAGTAAACATTTCATGGTAACGTCTACACCTGTTGTATTCGGCGCATGTGACAAAGAGAATTTGGTTTGATTTGATTTGAAATGTCCCTCTTTATTTTACAGAGAAACCAACTCCTGAGCCTAAAGTTGATCTTAGGAGCAGCAGCATGAGTATCAGAGAGCTGAACCAGAGCCTCTTCCTGTTTCTCCTCCTCAGTCCAACTCTCCACTTCCTTTGACTTACAGCACAGAAATTGGTCTTTGTGCCACTTATGAGACTGTTGACAAGTTCTGAGTGTTTAAACTGCTGAAATACTAATTATTTTTGGAATGTATGTAATAAGATGAGTTATTAATATTGCACTACCAAATCACAGAAGTTTTGTTGAGAACTTGAGATTGAACATTTGCTGCACAGTAAAAATATTATTTCAGTCAGCCTTTCAATTAGAAAGTATTTGACTTTAACACCACAGTGTTATGAAAGGGAACATATTCACTTCCTCAATGCTCTTTATTGAAGAGTGTTTCTTTTAGCTTTTTGCAAACTATGGTTTGATCATGTGATTCCACAGTGTGTTCAGACACATGTCTGTGTTAGGAGGAAGTCAGTTCAGACTCAGATTAATCACAGCTCTGAAGATGTCGAGGATTGTTGCCTGTCTGTTCTGTAAGACCATTTATTTTTCTTATCTTATTTATTTTACATTCATTTTACAATAAATGAAGTGTCTCATGGATTATTTTTCTTCTTAGGTGTTTTAAGACTGTGTGTTGGAGCTGAGGCTTTGACAGAGACACTGGTAGAACTTGGACACAATGCAACTCTGAACTGTTCTCTTAATGGAACTAATGTACACTGGTACATACAGCACCAAAAACAGCCTCCACTGGCCATACTCCGCTCTTTCACTAGTAGTAGTCCTGCTGCTTTTTATTACAATCATCATTTTAGACATAAATATTCATTAGAAACAGGAAATAGATTGTTAATACAGAATGTAACAGTAGTTGAGAATGGAGTGTACTACTGTGCAAAGAAAGAAAACGATAGTCTCCTATTCAGCAACGGCACCAGACTCATGACCACTGGTAAGTGTACATTTCATTCAATGATCAACATAATATATTTTGTCTAAAATATATTTTTGCAGCAAGGTGCAAGACCACTACTGAAATGTTACATCCACTTTGAGTAACATATACAGTGGCTTGGGGGGGGTTGTATCATTTCATTTACACAACATTCCTACAACGTTGAAGATGCAAATATTTTTTTATTGTGAAACAAACAAGATGTAAGACATAAAAACAGACCTTGAGCGTGCTAAATGACTAAAATGTAAATGTGCATACAATGTGCATACATTTAACCCCCCCAAAGTCAATACGTTGTAGAGCCACCTTTTGCATCAATTACAGCTGCAAGTCTCTTGGGGTATGTCTCTATAAGCTTGGCACATCTAGCCACTGGGATTTTTGCCCATTCGCCAAGGCAAAACTGCTCCAGCTCCTTCAAGTTGGATGGGTTCCGCTGGTGTACAGCAATCTTTAATTCATAACACAGATTCTCAATTGGATTGAGGTCTGGGCTTTGACTAGGCCATTCCAAGACATATAAATGTTTCCCCTTAAACCACTCGAGTGTTGCTTTAGCAGTATGCTTAGGGTCATTGTCCTGCTGGAAGGTGAACCTCCGTCCCAGTCTCAAATCTCTGGAAGACTGAAACAGGTTTCCCTCAAGAATTTCCCTGTATTTTGCACCATCCATCATTCCTTCGATTCTGACCAGTTTCCCAGTCCCTGCCGATGAAAAACATCCCCACAGCATGATGCTGCCACCACCATGCTTCACTGTGGGGATGGTGTTCTCGGGGTGATGAAAGGTGTTGGATTTGTGCCAGACATAGCGTTTTCCTTGATGGCCAAAAAGCTCAATTTTAGTCTCATCTGACCAGAGTACCTTCTTCCATATGTTTGGGGAGTCTCCCAAATGCCTTTTGGTGAACACCAAACGTGTTTGCTTATTTATTTTTTAAGCAATGTTTATTTTTTCGGGCAACTCTTCTGTAAAGCCCAGCTCTGTGGAGTGTACGGCTTAAAGTGGTCCTATGGACAGATACTCCATTCTCTGCTGTGGAGCTTTGCAGCTCCTTCAGGGTTATCTTTGGTCTCTTCGTTGCCTCTCTGATTAATGCCCTCCTTGCCAGGTCCATGAGTTTTGGTGGGCGGCCCTCTCTTGGCAGGTTTGTTGTGGTGCCATATTCTTTCAATTTGTTTTATTTAATGGTGCTCTGTGGTATGTTCAAAGTTTCAGATATTTTTTTCTTCATGGTGCCGCTTGCTTGGTGGTGCCCCTTGCTTAGTGGTGTTGCAGACTCTGGGGCCTTTCAGAACAGATGTATATATTTACTGAGATCATTTGACAGATCATGTGACACTTAGATTGCACACAGGTGGACTTTATTTAACTAATTATGTCACTTCTGAAGGTAATTGGTTACACCAGATCTTATTTAAGGGCTTCATAGCAAAGGGGGTGAATACATATGCACGCACCACTTTTCCGTTATTTATTTTTTAGAATTCTTTGGAACAAGTGATTTTTTTCATTTCACTTCACCAATTTGGACTATTTTGTGGATGTCCATTACATGAAATCAAAATAAAAATCCATTTAAATTACAGGTTGTAATGCAACAAAATAGGAAAAACGCCAAGGGGGATAAATACTTTTGCAAGGCACTGTAACTCAAAGTGGATGTAGGCTATACATATTTACCATAACCCTGTTGGACTTGAATCAATCAATGAAACAACAAACAGAAGTTTTAAGTTTCGTAAGTGATTGTGTTTGTAATTTTTCAACTGATTTAATAGTGACTTTAATAGCATATTGTGCAAATTTACGCTATCATATTTTGTGACCATTTTTGACAATTTCATTTGATCCTGAAGCCTCAGAGCAACCCAGAAACTTCAACGCAACGTGGCTAAAAGGTCTTCTCATTGGATCCGGGGTCTTGAATGCAGTTCTCATTTTATTGCCGTCAGGTGTGTTTTACACTCTTAAAATAGGGTTTGTTAGTAACTAGTAACAACTGGGTGGTACTGTGTGGTTCAGTTGGTAGAGCATGGCACTTGCATCCCCAGGGTTGTGGGTTTGATTCCCGGTGCCACCCATACGTAAAATGTATTCACTCATGACTGTAAGTCGCTTTGGTTAAAAGTGTCTGCTAAATGGCAAATTATTATATTTTTTTATCTTACTAAAACTTTTCTTTAGACTGGGTACCAGGCTAACCTTTCCTGCCTTTACATGCAATGTCAGGACTATCTTTTCCTGTACTTTTGTCTGCATGCAGACCCAAAACCCACTGCAATATGTAAGATGTTACTCAGTGATGTGTGATCACAATAGTCTATACTAATTCCATCTATATGGATAATCTTAGCCATTTTAGTGCTGTGGAAGAGAGCTGCTTGCCAGAAGAACCATGACTCTCCTCCAACCCCTGAACCACCTGAAAGGGCAGACGGGCCAGAGGTCAGTACCTGTAGTGGGAATATGGATATACAGTACCAGTCAAAAGTTTGGACACACCTACTCGTTCAAGGGTTTTTCTTAATTTTTTTACTGTTTTCTACATTGTAGAAAAATAGTGAAGACATCAAAACTATGAAATAACACATATGGAATCATTTGAGATTCTTCAAAGTAGCCACCCTTTGCCTTGATGACATTTTATCTATAATTTATCATCGTTATTTATCTTCACATGACAAGGATTAAAAAGGATTTGCCAGTAGATTGTCGACTTGATTCATGATGATGACTCATAGCTAAGATTTTGAAAGTATGATGTTGACATGATCAGTCCAATCAAAGCTACTGTTTTTTCATAGTTTTGATGTCTTCACTATTATTCTACAATGTATAAAATAGTACAAATAAAGGAAAACCCTTGAATGAGTAGGTGTGTCCAAACTTTTGACTGGTACTGTATATACAGTATATGAATATTACATAATGTCTATCTTTATGGGGGATGTTTTCACTCATATCCACATTGTTTTTCAGTATTGCATGATACAGCTGGTACCCCCACTGGGAGGACCAAGGCCAGACCGCATAGCCTCAACTATTTACTCCAGCGTTCAGTTTCCAAATCCTGAACTCACAACTCCTGCTTAATAAGGTGCCAAATCTGCATATACCCTTTCTCTTCAGTCTGGGTTTAACATATCTGGGCTATTATGATAATAGTTATGACTTTGGTGGATAATGTGAACTACAATATGACTTTGGAAGATAATGTTAATCAACTGTGAATATTCATATCTTTGTATACTGTATCTAATGCTGCTCTTTGTCACTATGGTATTTATACCAGCCAGCAATATCTTTCAAGGAAATTGTTACTTTTGTGTCTTGATTCATGTTTTTCATTGTTCATTGCTGGAAATAAGTTTTCATTTGTGCCTGTCTTGAAAGTAAATTGTAAGTGAGGAAGAGGTTTGTGTAAGTGAGGAAGAGGTTTGTGTAAGTGAGGAAGAGGTTTGTGTAAGTGAGGAAGAGGTTTGTGTAAGTGAGGAAGAGGTTTGTGTATTTCAGCCTTTTGCAGTGTGTTGATGATGCATCAACCACACAGTGGTTTGTATATTTTAGTTGTTTAAGTTAAGACCACTGTAAGATAGGCCTCACAACCGTAGATCACAAGTAATCACGCCAGCCCATGACCTTCATATCTGCCTTCTTCAACTGCGGGATCGTCTGAGGGGGGTTATGAGAAGAATTTCTAATAAAGCCCCTTTGTGGGGAAAAACTAATTGATTGGCTGGGCCAGGCTCCCCAGTGGGTGGACCTGGCTCCCAAGTGGGTGGGCCTATGCCCTCCCAGGCCCACCCATGGCTGTGCCCCTGACAGTCATGTGAAATCCATATGTAGATTAGTGCCTAATTTATTTATTTCAATTGACTGATTTCCTTCAGTACAATTTTAGAAATTGTTGCATGTTGCGTTTATATTTTTGTTCAGTATATAAAAGTCAAAAAATGGATGTAGCAACTAAGGATTATAGCTTTAACACCAGGTAGAGGGGCCTTTTTCAATAGAATTTCCTGCTTTGTATATTGTTACGTTTGACCTTCTGCATAAAGAGAATGTGGTCGTTAAGCAAGAGACGAATTGATGCTCACCACTTCCTCTTCACACTTTGCACAGACTCGTGCTTCATGTGAAACTTTAAGCAAGTTAACAATGACCTTACACGTCATTATGTTTGTGTTTTATCATCACTTTTAGAATAAGGCTGTAACGTAACAAAATGTGGAAAAAGTCAAGGGGTCTGAATACTTTCCGAATGCACTGTACCACATTGGCTGTGCAGTACATCTGTTTTGTTTTCCCCAGAGGTTTATGCTGAGAACTGTGTTCTCTCCATTTACAGTGTTCTGAATGCTATTCTGATCGTTATGATCCTGGGTGAGTAAATGGAAATACTAGATATTATCAAAATGTAAACGTTTTAAATAGTTTGACATTTTAATGTTGTATTCTGAGAATGTAGATGTCACTTGTGTAATGTTGATATAGACTTTTCCTATGTGGTTGGTTTATATTTCAGTACGTATCGTGATCTTGGCATGTCAGAACAGAAACTGTCTTTCAAAACTAAGACCACCTCAAACAAAACAAACACCTTAAGTCATGTGACAATGGCAGAGTGAACATATGACTAAAATACTCTAGTGAATATGCCTGTATCCTATCACCCCTTTTTACCGCTAGTCAATAATGAGTAAATACATGTGTTTCTTCATTTCCCCCTACTTTGACATTTATTTGTACTTTACTCAAATGCATGATGTAGGCCTAGTGTGTTACTGGATACATGAATGGTCAATCCATTAGTGTAACTATCACCTAGTAAAATGTCATGATTACAGTATTCAGCTGCTGAACTTCCTTTTTGTTCTAAAACTGTGGCTTCTGTGGAAATTGCCAATGAAATTGCGGTAAGGTTCACAGGAACAAAAGAAATGTATGACTCATGGTCCACTCAGTTGAAGTAGAGCTTTTTAGTTACGAGAAAGCTCTTGCACAGTGGAAAATACCACACACCACCACACGCAAAAATAGCACGTGTAATTGGTGATTGGTTACGCCGTTATATCAGTAGTTGTTCCTGTGATGCTTGTGCAATAGTTTGTCTAGCAAAAGGTTGTCTGTTGGAATACACATCATAATGAATGCATTCACGGGAACAATTAACCTGTCCTAACAAAGTTGTCTTAAACCCAAACAGCATAGGCCTACATTTTAGATATGAACACTAAAAGATGTGTTTCCTGTGTAGAGTAAGTAATGCACAATGATTTAGCATAGTTTGTGGACAATTAATGCAATGTTCACAAAACTCCTCAAATGGTCCGTCCTTGATGACACTTCAGTTACCCAGTGTTATGGCAGGGTAAAGTGTGACACAATGCCTGGTGCTATGGGGTCTGCATAGTCTTGAAATCCGACCCTAGGCAACACAGTGACTATGGTCTGGTTTCAATGATGGACTCTTTTGACATAGTTCCTCTATCTCACTGCGGGTTTAGAGACTAGTGTCTACATATCAGGGAAATGGCTCCATCTACAGGGACTCTACTGGGCTTCCAAATACCCCCTGTGACATCATCCTCTCAGGCTCTTATACACAGTCTTAGAGTAGGAGTGCTGATCTAGGATCAGGTCCCCCTGTCCATGTGAGCTTGTCCATTATGATCTAAAGCTTACAACTGATCCTTGATCAGCACCCCTACTGAGATGCTTTATGAATATGGGCCCAGCTAGGGCCCTTGTACCAGTCCAGAGACTGTCTCTGTAACTCCATAACAGATACATTAATAGGCTTACATTACTATTTAACTAAATGTTATTTATATAGCACATTTTGTTTTACAAAAAATGCAGTTCAAAGTGCTTAAAAACAATATGTTTTCAAAATGGAGTGCTTTGGTGTTTAGGGAATATAATCATGTAATGTTTAGCATACATATACAGGTAATATGTCATTTGTAGTTTACGTTAAACAATATTCCTTTAATATAAGTTATAAGGGTACAATATGACACAATATACGGTTCACAATAACATTTTGGTTATCCAGCAAGAGAGTTCTCTCTTGGTTTATTAACATTCTTGAAAGGCTGTCTCCCCTACGGAACCCAGACATCCATTTTTCTACAACCACTTGGTTCTGCTCTAGGTCCTCAAACTGAGTCAGGAGTTCCTTCTGGACGATGGAGATGGTTTTGTAGCTGAACAACGACGGAGGATCGACATCCACTGGTTGTAGTTTGATCTTCAGGATGTCTTTAACGGGGGAGTTCTTCTTCTGATGCTCGGTAGTGTTATTGAATTTGGTCATCAGGTGCTGTAGTGACCGTTAGCTGTCATGGTCAATGAGGAAAGCAAAGGTCCTGTTGCATGATCCTTGGCAGGACCTCAGTTTGATGTCAATGTCCACCTAGGGTACAGAGAAACACAGCGTAAACAGAGGCACCCGCACCCTATTCCCTACATAGTACACTAGTTTTGGCCACCTATGCACAACATTTTGGACGTAGCCAGACATTAATGTCTGAAACACAGAGAAACAGACAATGCATCGAAAATGGCACCCTATTCACTAAATAGTGCACTGCTTTTGACCAGGGTCCAAAAAAACAGTAGGTTGCTAAACTGATTGAGAGCACTGGATAAAGAGTGACTAACCCAGGGTATGTGTCTGAAATGCTGATCTGGCCACAGCCTACTGTATTTGTAATAGTTTCTGTAATTGACAGTTGATAGACGGATCGCATGATAGCGCACTCGTAATTTGAATAATGTATGTTATAAAATGCTTAAATAGAGATTGACAATACCTAGGCTAATCATCTCCCTGCATGTTCATATAAACCAAGGAAGAAGCAGATCAGCAGCAGTGTGAGTGTGTGTTCTCAAAACATGCGGAGGGCAGATCATTTTTTCCTACCCTCTCTCCGATTGTTAAGTATTATGCACATTGATAGCTTGCTATCAAACAGACAGTACAGATGTGGGATCTTAATTTGATCACGTTTATGTTGCTAAAGTTTGTCATTTCCACTTTAAAATGTCAGACTTGATTTGCCCTGACGAAAAATGTATCAACCCCGACAAAAAATGTCCATGAATTTGAATCCACATGCTGCAGGATTATTTTCCTGCTGTAGCAAACTGGCTCACATTAAGATCCTACATCTGTATCTAAATCAGGGTTGTTCAATGTCGGTCCTGGAGGGCCGAAACACTTCTGTTTTTCATCCTCTCCTTTGAATCAGGGACTAATTCAGACCTGAGACACAAGGTGAGTGCAATTAACAGCTCTGATCTAAATGGTTGGACTGTCGGAGCAAAACACGGGAGGAGAAGAGACCGGTGAAAATCAAGCAAACAGAGTGTACATAGCCATTGGTTCACCCAAGTGAGCGTCGTCCCAAACGAGGGTCATGTTTTCACTGTGCCGTAAGCAAGCGTGACTAGGTCTCCAGGCTAAATTAAACGTACCGAGTTTCTTTACCCCCTACCCATTTCAGATATAAAGAAAATACGGAATAAAGAAGATGGTGGGGTGAAGAACACAGGGTTGTTGTTTCATATTAGAAGAATGACAGAAACACAGACACAGAGTAGACAGTGGGCTGTGTCTGAAATGGCTCTCTATTACCTGTATAGTGCACTTTTGTTGTAGTGCGCCCTTATGGGCTCTGGTCAAAAGTAATGCACCATCTAGGGAATATGGTGGAATTTTGGACACGGACAGACATCAATGTCCACCTGAATTACAGAGAAACAGTTAGGAGAGTAAACAGATAGTATTTGACCAAAGCTTACAGTTTAACTCTGAAGTAAACACTAAAGGGCCTTGACTGGTGGGATGTGGTTGGAGAAGATCATGTTTGTCACTTCAGTCAAAGTTTAAAGTTTTACTCCCCAGCGTGTTCTGAAACTCAGGACTATCTATTACAATAAATACAAGGGCTGTGTTCCAATAGGTTAGATATCCACTATCCTCCTCACCTCACTCCTTTCTTCGTCTCCTTTCCTCGTCTGCTTTCCTCATCACCTTTCCTACTATCAGCTCATTTCCTCATCTCATTTCATATCCTTTCCTCATTTCATATCCTTTCCTCATTTCATCTCCTTTCCTCATTTCATCTCCTTTCCTCATCTCCTTTCCGCGTCTCAGCTCATTTCCTTATCTCCTTTCCTTCATGACCACTGAAAGGAGTGACATGATGAAAACCTATGCCTTGATCTGAACTTTCCCAGACACAGATTGAGCCTTGTCCTGGACACAAAAGGATGCTCAATGGAGAATCTCTATTGAAAGTGCTTAGTCCAGGATTATGCTTAATCTGTGTCCAGGAAACAAACTGTCCCGCAACCAAATCGTGCTTAGGTCCCCAAAAAAGCTAGGACCGGCCCTGATGATTGGTCTGACTTAGACCTCTGGCAACCTTAAAAAACAAACAAACAAAAAAGTGTTTTGTCCGTACAGCAGCAAAGAGCGCTCAAACAGATAGCTGCTACACAAACAGGACACCAACCCAATCGACAACACACATTTGAGAAGATGTTGAGAGTTCTGGGACATCTGTTGTGTAAGATGATTGTTTTGTTACTACATGTACTTAATAACTTAAGAAACAAATCAAATGTGTAAAGACCTGTTTTGTTTCTAGGTCTCTTTATATGCTGTTGGGGAGCTGGTGGCTTGACAGAGACACTGGTGGAACTTGGACAGAATGCAACCATAAACTGTTCTCTTAACATAGAAAGTGCATACTGGTACATACAGCACCAACCACAGCCTCCACTGGCCATACTCCGCTCTTTCATTAGTAGTAGTCCTGCTGCTTTTTATTACAATCATCATTTTAAACAGAAATATTCATTAGAAACAGGAAATAGATTGTTAATACAGAATGTAACAGTAGATGAGAATGGAGTGTACTACTGTGCAAAGAAAGAAGAGGGCAGATTGATATTCAGCAACGGCACCAGACTCATGATCACTGGTGAGTGCACGTGTTATTCAATGATAAATACCTTTCAATGTAACATCAATCTTTATTGAAATACATCCAATTTTGAGTATGTACACTCTCAAATGTATCCAGTCCCAACATTGCATGTGTGATGCACTGTATACCGACTTCATGTACTTTAATTGTAAAGTGGCATTGTGTGGATATCACTACATGTACATTTAATATAGTGATATAGTGATTTTTCCATGTGCATTATTGCACAGAGGTTTATGCTGACTATCCCAATCAGACAAACCAGACATCCAGTTATCCAAACCAGACATCCAGTTATCCAAACCAGACATCCAGTTATCCAAACCAGACATCCAGCTATCCAAACCAGACATCCAGCTATCCAAACCAGGCATCCAGCTATCCAAACCAGACATCCAACTGCAGGTCATCATGGGAGAACTGTCTTCTATCCATTTACAGTGTTCTGAATGCTATTCTGATGGTTATGATCCTGGGTGAGTAAATGGAAATACCAGATTTGAAATAGTTTAACATTTTATTGTCGTTTACGGAGAATTGACATATTGCTTATGTTGATCAACATGATATTGACTTTTCCTATTTTGTTGGTTTATATTTCAGTACTAGTCTTGACCTTGCCATGTCAGAACAAAAACTCTCCTTCAAAACTAACACCAAGACGCCGAGTAGACCAGAAGTAAGTTACTTTTTGTAAAGCTCCTGAACAGTTGCATCAGTCTCACCTAATTTGGACCACAAATTTAGCTTAAAGCTGCAATATGTAACTTTTTGGGCTACGCAACCAAAATCACATAGTAATGTGAGTTATAGATCTGTCATTATCTTTGAAAGCAAGTCTAAGAAGCGGCAGATCTGTTCTATGTGCGCTATTTCTATGCTTCCCGTTCTTAAGTTTTGTTTTTGCATCTTTTACTTTGTTTTGTACACCAGCTTCAAACAGCTGAAAATACAATGTTTTTGGTTATGGAAAATATATTTCACAGTGGTTTAGATGGTACAAAGATTCTCAACACTATGCTTGCTTGTTTTGTCACAGAAACTGAAATTAGGCGAACTATTAGAATTTTAGCAACCATAGTGCAACTTTAACAGTATAACATCTGCTGAAAAGCATATCAATATATCATAACATAACTCTGATTGCATGCATGTTTAAAAAAAAATAATAAAAATATCCAGAAGTCAGTGACACAGCACCGTTTTGCAGTATAATGCATGATCCACAAGCGCAAGCTAACAACTATGCTTAGAATTACTTACTGTTAAATGATGGTAGACATGTGACATTGTTACAGTGATGACTAAAAGAGTCTCGTGAATATGCCTGTCACCCTTTTCACTGCTAGTCAGTAATTATATTGTTTCTTAATGTTCCACTACTTTGCCATGAGTTGTACTTTACTTAAATGCAATGATGTAGTGTGTCCTTTTCTAAATGAAGGGTCAATCCAGTTCTATTGTAACTATCTTCTATTCAGACATCCCTCAAAACCAACCGGTTAGGAGTGCTGGAAACAAGCAAACTTTATTCAGGGATTTCAGGTGAGGCAGTGGTCAAAGTCTCTGCAAGGTCTCTTTAACATTTCAAGAACCACATTAATATTATATACAGGTCATATAATCTGTGCAAACCTGCACTTGTCTTTTTATTCTTATGTGGCGTCATCACTTACAATAATACACAGTACTACACAATTTGACTGGGTACGTTTTAACTGGTTGAACAGTACCATCTACTGAAAATAGTAAGCACTGCATGTGTTCCCACACTGCATCCCGGCTACCCAACAAAATAACAAATAGTCCAGGTGATATGTGCCAAATCTTAAGTGAATGGTTCACTTTTTCATGAAATAATAAAACTTGGTAAGTCTACACTTGTACAGTTTGGGGTCCTGAACATTTTCAGATGTGGAGCCATCACAAAAACTCCTCCTGGCAGTCATGGTGGACATTTTTCTATTCTGCCATACTGGAGTATCCTTTAGGGGTTCTTCAAATTGAAACTGTGGGGGAACCCCTTTAAGTTCTTCAAAGAACCCCTTTTAATGGATCCTCGATTAACCTTTTGAATAATATTTTGGGGTTCATTTTTGAACTACCCCCCCTATTATTATTATTATTACCATCCTCCATTGCACCACAGACAGTCCAGGAGTTGGCGGATGCTTTAGTCCAGGTCTGGGAGGAGATCCCTCAGGAGACCATCCACCACCTTATCAGGAGCATGCCCAGGCGTTGTAGGGAGGTCATACAGGCACGTGGAGGCCACACACACTACTGAGCCTCATTTTGACTTGTTTTAAGGACATTACATCAAAGTTGGATCAGCCTGTAGTGTGGTTTTCCACTTTAATTTTGAGGGTGACTCCAAATCCAGACCTCCATGGGTTGATCAATTTGATTTCCATTGATCATTTTTGTGTGATTTTGTTGTCAGCACATTCAACTATGTAAATAAAAAAGTATTTAATAAGATTATTTCATTAATTCAGATCTAGGATGTGTTATTTTAGTGTTCCCTTTATTTTTTTGAGCAGTGCATTTTGATAATGATTTTCATACACATACCATAATGTAGAGGCCTATGGGATATTCATTGAAGAGGTAAGGGAGGAGGATGGTACATGTGATCTGCATAACATAACATACCAATACCAATTGCCATACCTTTGTATGCCTCCTCATCTGTATACCTGCAGACACAGACACAAAAGTGAGCAGTTCAGTCATCTGCACCCAATACAGCTAGCCTTCAACATATTCTTATAGCCTACATATTCTTACCTCTTTCTTGATTGATATCCATTGAATTGTGTACATTTTCTGTTTCACAAAGATTTGCACAATATGAAAAGATAGATAGTATCATCATAAAACAATATCAATTTAGATCATACAAGGGACAAACCTTACCTTAAATTGAGGAGATCTTTAAATTGTTCAGTTAAGTGCCTGCACCTGCTGTCCTTTCAAATTAAAATCAAAATGTTTCAGTTGGGCAGTTAGGTTCCTGCAAGAACCCCCACCTACTAAGGAGGTTCCTCGATGAACCCCACCTCCTATGGGGTTCTTGGAAGAAGCTTTTGGGGGCAACTTTCAGTGCCAAGAACCCTAAGGTTCTTTGAAGAACTTTGAGGATCTTAGATAAACCCTTGTTGAACCCCTAATGTTTAAAGTGTAGCCTGCATTGACAGGCACAAGCGGGCTTTCAATCATGCAGTCATGAGATCTGTTTTTTTGATTAAAGCGAGTCTAGCCGTGTGTACACATGTATTGATTTTAATTGTTAGTTAGTGACTTATTTGGCCAGTTATAGCCCATTTTGGGTCATCAATGAAAATCCTGAAAAAGTCATGGTGTGTGTCAGTGGGCCGTAGCCAGAGGAGAGAGAGAGCGAGAGAGAGACATTTGCCCAGCAGGTAAAATAATGATATACAACAGACTAACTAGACATATTGTGTCGTTTGGCTGGTTATCTAGCTAGTTAACTATTAGTATGTATTAATGTCATTTTCATGTCCGATGTCCTAAAATAACTTTCCACCGGCTCTGGTGTATAACCGCAACTGGCATGCATGCAGTTGATACTGGTGCACAGTTGATGAAACCAATGCTGCATACTCCGGTTGAAAAACCATCTCTCAAGCGCAAAGAAATGGCTAGGATTCTTCTCTATTCAATACTGGCCATGTAATTATTACAAAGTTTTAAAAATATTCTTAGAAAAGCCTAATTGACAAGTAACTCCTATGCTGTCAAGCTCTCCCCTGAACGCGGAATATTTTAACCTTACAAATAGATAAACATCTTAGTTGGCTACATCGCCCACCTTGAATAGAGGTTTAAAAAGCTGTTGATTGTTTGAATGTATTTTCCTCTGTATCTGGTTTGACTTTAAATGTTTAAAAAAATAGGGAATTAAGATATGTTAAAACCAAACAGAAAGGGCTAATTAGAATTGTAATCCCATCATTGAGAATGTTAAGAAGAGGTTTGA
This sequence comes from Coregonus clupeaformis, assembly GCF_020615455.1. NCBI lineage: Eukaryota > Metazoa > Chordata > Actinopteri > Salmoniformes > Salmonidae > Coregonus > Coregonus clupeaformis. The sequence continues at coordinate 13,923 of NW_025534223.1, read as the reverse complement.
TGCTTGGTTGTTAAGGGATATATCTTTAAATGGTTGAGTATTGCTGTCAAAAAATGTGAAGGATTATCAAGACTAGTATATACTGCAATGGCATTGGAGATTCCCCAAGCAACAATTAAAGTAGACTTGAAACTGTTACATTTTGTTTGGAGGAATAAACCACATTAATTTAAAAAAAGAAAGCATTATGTAATACTCTTGATCTGGGGGGTTTAAATGTGCTTGATTTTGGTACATCCAATAATATCTTTAAGACTAGACTGATCAAGAATTACATCCAATTTAAGGCTAGGATTTGAAATATTATTCAAAATCTTGTTTTTAAATAGGTTGGTGCCACTGAATTTCTCCTCAAATGTAACTTTGAGCTAAATAAAATTCCCCTTAAATTAAACGGTGAAGGAGTATGCCACCATTTTGATGCAATACCTACAGGCCTTATAATACTTTTACAGGGAAATTATGCTCTTGAGAGGAATGTGGAATTCAGTTTCAGCGTCCTATTAGATGGTTTATGCATCAAGGATAAAAAGTGCACTAATAATTATATTTAAGTGATAATGCCCGAGAAGCCGGTGTTTGTTGGATATATTGGCACGGGTGTTGTTCGTCTCGGGCCGACAAACCGTGCCAATATATCCAACAAACACCGGCTTTTATACAACGGGTTACCAACATATTCAAATAATGACTTACATATTTTCATTAAAAACGTTATTTAGATGAATGTATTTGTTCTAATTCTTCCTTCCACAAGATATAGTCCCGACACACATCTAGGGTTGCTAGAGACGCGGCCCAGTCGTTCAGTCTTTTTTTTCTGTATCTAAAATATCCGCCAGAATAACAGCAAAGTAGCTGCATTTGCATTTGTTTAAGCTGTTTTCTAGTGACATTTATTTGGATACATCCATAACAATGAGCTAAAGAGGCGCGATTTCGCATGGCATAGAGAATGTGCTCACTCGTCAGGACACTGTTGTTCAGAGGAGCTAGCCAACATCACAGCTACAGTAACACAATCACTTCAAACTGAAGCTGGAAAGACAGCAAATTAGCTGCGTTTCGTTTGACCTTTTTTCAATGGATATTTTTTTTGTATATATCCATAGAAATGATGCCAGCTGATTCATGATTTCGACGGGCTGAGAAACGCTGCCTGCCTTTCTGTTTCGTCCCGACTCCCGACACTTTCAATACTATGGGACAGCTGGAGATCGAATTTGAATATTGAAACAATGTTGCAAATGTTGGAGAGACAGACAGCAAGGTTTATACAAATCTCCACTGTTGAAAACTAAATGTTAGTCTAAAATAAATGTGAGATAATGTCTAGATGCTTTTTATAGTGGAGATCAAGTTTATAAAGTGCCTGACTGGGTTGATGAGACAGTGGATTGCGCAGTCAGATGGAACAGTGTAAATAGGCATTTTAACGTCATATATTTAGCTGGTGGTAACTTGTGGAATAGACACCGGCTGGAATGCAGTTTTAACCAATCAGCATTCAGGATTAGACCGACGCGTTGTATAATTGGAAGATGAGTACCGAGCCTTCTTTTCCTCCTGCGAAAGTATACTGGAATTATAGAATTGGAATGCGGTATGGAACTTAAATAGAAAATATTGTGTCACTAACAAAGTCAGTGAAGTGTATTTTAAAATTAGACATTTAATATATCCAGTAAACCAGGTACTGACAAGATTTCAAATTGATATCGATGAAAAGTGTCTGTTTTGTCAAATTGAAAATGAAACTACAAGTTATTTATTCTTTGAATGTATTTGCACCAAGATCTTTTGGATGGATGTACATTTAGATCAACTGGTGCTAGGGTTCATCTTGATGGGAAATATGTTTTACTTTTGTTTCATGATTTATATCAGAACAAAGTATATATAATGAATCTGCATGGTAAATATTATTTACAGTACATACATGCAAGTGGGCAAAAGAAAACCCAAAAATCTTTTTTTTTTTTTTTTATTGAGTTTGAATTTAATTTAAAAATGGTGCATAATCTGAAAAACTGTAAAGCAAAACGAACTCTAATTCCCTGTGAAGCCTTGTGTATTTTTGTTTACATGTGTATAACCCTGTGTATAAAGTTTCTGTGTTATTTGGTAGATTTTTTTTTAAAATTGTGTTATAATTGTTGTTAATAATAAAAATACATAATTTAAAAAAGACCTCGCCCACCTTAGCCCTGGTTCATTGAGTGAGGGGATTATTTTGAGGGAATTATTTTAGAAAGACATATTATTATTATTATTATTATTAGAAAGACATAAAAAGTATTTGCTTGTAATTGTAATGTTGCAGGGATGCCAACCATCCTCCTGGAGATTCCAGGAGAGCTACTGGGTGCCAGGCTTTTGCTCTAGCCCTGCTCGAACACACCACATTCTAAAAAATCAGCTGCTCAACAGGACCTTGATAAGATGACTCTGGTGTGTTTGAGCAGGGTTGGATCAAAAGCCTGCACACCCAGTAGCTCTCCAGATGGAGGGTTGACGGACCACATGTGTTTTATACAGTAGTCTATCAGTGCAGTATTTTACTTTGTGGGGGGTTAAGTGCCTTACTCAAGGGAACAACAGCAGGAGATACTGTATAATACATGGGATCAGAGGCCAGCAGCCTTACATTGTCAATACCAGTGAAAATAATGAATTTTATTTTGTGAAGTGGTTCCTTGCATCATATAACACAATTTTCAGTCACCTTTTTTGGGCCCAATAGCGTTGCAGACCTTTTTTGGGGGGGACAAGTGACTTGAGCCTTTAGACAAGTAAAAAAGTTAATGTCAAGCCCTGATAACACATAAAGGGTGATGTCTACCTTGGGTCACTTGGGTGATTCTAAAATTACTAGATGAAGGCTTTGAAAAATGTGGAGGGAAAATAGATTTCTGTATTATAATTAATCATAGGACAGTAACGAAAATGGGTGTTATTAATGATTAAATTCATGATTTCATAAAAATACAAAATAAAAAACTTTTGACTGGTACTGTATATATACGTACAGTTTGGACACACCTACTCATTCAAGGGTTTTTCTTTATTTTTACTATTTTCTACATTGTAGAATAATAGTGAAGACATCAAAACTATTAAATAACACATGTGGAATCATGTAGTAACCAAAAAAGTGTTAAACAAATCAAAATACAGTATATTTTAGATTTTAGATTCTTCAAATAGCCACCCTTTGCCTTGATGACAGCTTTGCACACTCTTGGCATTCTCTCAACCAGCTTCACCCGGAATGCTTTTCCAACAGTCTTGAAGGAGTTCCCACATATGCTGAGCACTTGTTGGCTGCTTTTCCTTCACTCTGCGGTCCAACTCATCCCAAACCATCTCAATTGGGTTGAGGTTAGGCGACTGGGGAGGCCAGGTCATCTGATGCAGCACTCCATCACTCTCCTTGGTCAAATAGCCCTTACACAGCCTGGAGGTGTGTTTTGGGTCATTGTCCTGTTGAAAAACAAATGATAGTCCCACTAAGCGCAAACCAGATGGGATGGTGTATCGCTGCAGAATACTGTGGTAGCCATGCTGGTTAAGTGTGCTTTGAATTCTAAATAAATCACCGACAGTGTCACCAGCAAAGCACCACCACATCACACCTCCTCCTCCATGCTTCACGGTGGGAACCACACATGCAGAGATCATCCGTTCACCTTCTCTGCATCTCCAAAGACACGGCGATTGGAACCAAAAATCTCACATTTGGACTCATCAGCCCAAAGGACAGATTTCCACCGGTCTAATGTCCATTGCTCGTGTTTCTTGGCCCAAGCAAGTCTCTTCTTCTTATTGGTGTCCTTTAGTAGTGGTTTCTTTGCAGCAATTCGACCATGAAGGCCTGATTCACGCAGTCTCCTCTGAACAGTTGATGTTGAGATGTGTCTGTTACTTTATTTGGGCTGCAATCTGAGGTGCAGAGGTAACTCAGTGTCTTCTTTTCCTGTGGCGGTTCTCATGAGAGCCAGTTTCATCATAGCGTTTTTGCGACTGCACTTGAAGAAACGTTCAAAGTTCTTGAAATGTTCCGGATTGACTGACCTTCATGTCTTAAAGTAATGATGGACTGTCGTTTCTCTTTGCTTATTTGAGCTGTTCTTGCCATAATATGGACTTGGTCTTTTACCAAATAGGGCTATCTTCTGTATACCACCCCTAACTTGTCACATCACAACTGATTGGCTCAAACGCATTAAGAAGGAAAGAAATTCCACAAATTTACTTTTAAGAAGGCACACTAGTTAATTGAAATAAATTCCAGGTGACTACCTCATGAAGCGGGTTGAGAGAATGCCAAGAGTGTGCAAAGCTGTCACATCAATGCAAAGGGTGGCTATTTGAAGAATCTCAAATATAAAATATATTTTGATTTGTTTAACACTTTTTTGGTTACTACATGATTCCATATGTGTTATTTAATAGTTTTGATGTCTTCACTATTATTCTACAATGTAGAAAATAGTAAAAATAAAGAAAAACCCTTGAATGAGTAGGTGTGTCCAAACTTTTGACTGGTACTGTTTATATATATTAATATATTTCCTGAGCTTTCGTATATCTCGTAGATATAGGACAGACACTTTTTTTTGTCATTTATCTATGCGTTTCTATGGGCTATAGTAGTAAAGGCCAGATTAAATAAAAAAATGTATACCTAAAGGTATCCTACAATTCAAAATCAAATAGCTAAATGATCCAAGGTATGACCTTCTTAAAACAATTCCATATGTCAAACTTTTAAGAATTAAATAATGAAAGAAAAACCTAAATGTAGCCTATAGATATAAACTGCACAAGAATTGGTGAATTTTTAAAGGTATTTTCTCTCTTTACTCAACCGCCTACCACCCACCCGCCCTTCATCCAGACATTTTTTCATTACCTTAAGCCCACCCGCCCGAAGGATATAACCGCAGCGACTGCGGGTTATGAGTCAACCTGCGCATCACTAACCTGTACTGCCAGTGGACTGCTGTACGTCTCAGTTACCTGCATTACCTTTAGTTACCACAGTTACAAGTTATACCATGCAGACCGCATCTTTTGCCTAGTTTATATCTTAGAAACAACGAGTAGGTCTATATTGTTTTTCGTTGCTTTACAAAGTAATTTAAAGCACAGCAAATGAACAGTTCCTTAGGTTATGATTGGTTGCTAAGCCTTCCTTTCATGTTCAGCCAGGCCACTGTGTTTATAACCCTGCTAGTCTTGTTCCCAAACATACCATGCTCTATCACTTTTACTCCACAGGTGCTGGTTGCCAGTTTGTGTGATCCTGTTGATTGGTCCCCAAGGTATTAATTTCAAGTAGTCACTTAGTATTGTTGTTTGCCTTTGCAAACACAGCATATTGAATTGATATCATAGTGTCAGATGGATTCATTGGAAGCTAATTTGTATGTCTCTGTTCTGAAGTCTCTTCGCAGGTCAAAGTTGAAGGCTTCAAGGGAGATAATGTTATCTTGCCTTGCACATACAAGGCGCTTAAAAATGTCGAAATATTTTGGCAATACGCAGATGACGTGAATGTCTACTATATTATCAATGGAAAAGCAGAATTGTCCAAGCAACACCGTCAGTTCATAAACAGAACCAGTATGTTCTCTGATGAGTGGGCAAACGGCAACTTCTCTCTCTTACTGACTGATCTCAATGGCACAGATAGTGGGAGTTATTCATGTTCCATACCATCACCGAACATTTGTCGCCAAGTGGACCTTTCTGTCGAAGGTTTGCAGTTATGCTCTTTCTTGCCTCATGTGTTGCATTTCCTTCATGTGTTGCATTTCCTTACGTTATTCACAAGTGTAACATAACTGTTTTGATACCTGCATAGCCTGCATTTATAGACAATTGACAATTGACTAGACAATTCATAGAGAATGCTCATGATTCAGCCTTTGCTTATCTATACAGTATTGGAATTTCCATTAACAGTTTTAAGAAGTTGATGATACAGTATGATAACTCTAAGGAAAATGTCCCTCTTTATTTTACAGAGAAACCAACTCCATGTAGCAGCAGCGTTAGCATCAGAGTACAGAAACTCATCCCCTTCCTGTTTCTCCTCCTCAGTCAAACGCTCCACCTTCTTTGACCCACAGCATAGAAATTGGTAATTGTACCATTTTATGTGGCTGTGTTTTGCAACTTCTGTGTGTTCAAACGGCTGAAAGACTTCTCTCTATACAGTATGCATGAAATATGAAACTGCAAATATAGGCTACCGCTTGCTAGAACTCTTTGTAGAGGTGGTGAGTAAATGCATAATGTTTTTTAAAACCTGGGTCATCTGTTAAATCAAAATAGGAAATAGGATTGAAATACAATTGTGTAGTGTGCCGCTCCTGTCAATACATTTTCAATTACAAGGCTATTAAAATATTTCAATATCATGTGATAAGTATTGTACTGCCAATTGACAGTCATTTTGGGGAGAACTTGAGATTGAACATAATCATGTGTTGTTTTTTTGTTGTAGTTTTCAGTCAACCTTTCAATGAGCAATTTATTTTTACTAAGACACAACAGTTGGGCTACAGGTGATAATGCTTTTTGCTAGTATGATATTTCATTATATGGACCATGCATAGGCTATATGCATGGTCCAATATGTTAAAATAGTTGTGACAAATAATTTTACCAATATGTTATTGGGCTCATTTCTGTATGTGGAAATTGTGTAGTCCCCAAACCATCACACCACCACCACCATGCTTGACCTTTGGTATGATGTTCTTACTGTGGAATGCAGTGTTTGTTTTTCGGCAGGCATAATGGGACCCATCTCGTCCAAAAAGTTGACTCAAGTTTGCCAAAAAGCACCTGGATGATCATCAAGACTCTTGGAAGGACGTTCTATGGACAGATTATTCAAAAGTATAACTTTTTGGACGACATGGTTCCAGTAATGCCTGGCGAAAACCAAACTCTGCATTCCACAGTAAGAACATCATACCAAAGGTCAAGCATGGTGGTGGTGGTGTGATGCTTTGGGGGATGCTTTGCTGCCTCAGGACCTGGACGACTTGCCTTAATAGAAGGAACCATGAATTCTGCTCTGTATCAGAGAATTCTACAGGAGAATGTCAGACCATCCGTCTGTGAGCTGAAGCTGAAGCACAGCTGGGTCATGCAGCAAGACAATGATCCAAAACACACAATCAAGTCTACATGAAAATTGCTAAAAAGCAACAAATTGGAAGTTTTGGAATGGCCTAGTCAAAGTCCAGACCTAATCCCAATTGAGATGTTGTGGCAGGACTTGAAACGAGCAGTTAATGCTTGAAAACCCACACGTCACTGAGTTAAAGCAGTTCTGCATGGAAGAGTGGGCCAAAATTCCTCCACAGCGACGTGAGAGACTGATCAACAACTACAGGAAGCATTTGGTTGGAGTCATTGCAGCTAAAGATGGCACAACCAGTTATTGAGTGTAAGGGGGCAATTACTTTTTCACACAGGGGAATTGGGTGTTGCATAACTTTGTTTATGAAATAAATATGTAATTGTTGTGTTATTTGTCCACTTATGTTCCCTTTATCTAATATTAGGTTTTGGTTGAAGATCTGATAACATTCAGTATCACAAATATGCAAAAGTAGAGAAAATTAGAAAGGGGGCAAATACTTTTTCATAGCACTGTATGAAAAAAAATAAAAAGAAGACTTTGTTGACTTACTGTGTGAGGTGAAGAAAAAAATGAATGAGAAGCTCAGCTTATTAGTGGTGGACATGGTGAATGAAGACAATTTAAATTATACTCAAGACACATTGTCTTCACACGTATTTTAGATGCTTTTCACTGACAGCCGCAACTCAATCAGGAAGGCCTATTGCCACGCCCGCTGCCCAAATTGCGGCCTTCCCAAATATGCACTTGTGATTTGAAATAATCCACGTTTTATTTTATTTAAAGAAGCTATTGATGCATTGTGGCATAGCTCTCTGGCATAGCGCAGGAAGTATTTTGTGGGTGGGGGTGGTTTTTTTGGTGTTTTTTGGCCCAGGCTGAAGATGTCTATTTTGGTCAGCTAATACAGGACTAGTAAAGGCCCAGCGCACTTCTTTAATGATTTTATTTTACTAACTGTATTTGAGTGTTTACCAGCATTTGTTAGTTGAGTCTGATAATTATCTGTACAAAACAGTACTGATAATACTTATGGAATATAAAAATAGTGTTTTCCAGTTTCTTGAAATAGTAAGCAAATGCAATTTATTTCTATGTGAAAACGGTCTACTCATTCCTTATTAGTAGACACTTTTATCTAGAGCAACTTACAGTAGTGAGTGCATACATTTTCATACTGGTCCCCTGTTGGATTTGAACCCACAACCCTAGCATTGCAAACACCATGCTCTACCAACTGAGCCACAACACCACATCATCACAAACCACTTGATGTCTCAAATGTACTCAATTACTGTATTGTGCATTGTTTTTCTTCATGGTGATGGAAAGTCTATGGGTACAAACCTAGATGAGCAGCCTATGTACAATACAGTAATATACAATTATATGAAGTGGTTTGTAAGGATGGTAAATTAATATTGCACAAAAAGTGGTTGTTTTCCATGTTATTTGATCAAGAAAAATATTTAATTTGATGTGGATGTTTTGTGTCTTTGTCCATAACTTTGCACCTTTTAATGTAAATGTTTGAGGACAGGGTTTTGTTCTTTCTGTAACCATTAGCATGACAATCACAGAGAAAGGGACAGGGCAACAACTCTTACAATTCCAACTATTAAATCCTGCAAGATACTGTTCTTAATTATACAACGACCTTTTTTGCCAAAGTAGAGATGCTGAAAATATCCCCCCATGGGAATTGAACCCACAACCCTAGCATTGTAAGCATCATGCTCTACCAACTGAGCCACATCATCACAAACCACTTGATGTCTCAATGTACTCAATTACCAATGTGTAGATGCTGGAAAAAATATTTTGCTCCCGCTACAGATGTCTATATCTGTCTGCTAATACTAGTAAAGGCCCAGTGCACTACTTCTGCGAAAAAATGTTATTTAAAAAAAGTATATATATACACAGTACCAGTCAAAAGTTTGGACACACCTACTCATTCAAGGGTTTTTCTTTATTTTTTACTATTTTCTACTTTGTAGAATAATAGTGAAGACATCAAAACTATGAAATAACACATATGGAATCATGTAGTAACCAAAAAAGTGTTCAACAAATCAAATTTGATATTCTTCAAATAGCCACTCTTTGCCTAGATGACAGCTTTGCACACTCTTGGCATTCTCTCAACCAGTTTCACCTGGAATGCTTTTCCAACAGTCTTGAAGGAGTTCCCACATATGCTTAGCACTTGTTGGCTGCATTTCCTTCACTCTGCCGTCCGACTCATCCCAAACCATCTCAATTGGGTTGAGGTCCGGGGATTGTGGAGGCCAGGTCATCTGATTCAGCACTCCATCACTCTCCTTCTTAGTAAAATAGCCCTTATACAGTCTGGAGGTGTGTTGGGTCATTGTCCTGTTGAAAAACAAAGTATAGTCCCACTAGGCCCAAACCAGATGGGATGGCGTATCGCTGCAGAATGCTGTGGTACCCATGCTGGTTAAGTGTGCCTTGAATTCTAAATAAATCACAGACAGTGTCACCAGCAAAGCACCCCCACACCATAACACCTCCTCCTCCATGCTTTACGGTGGGAAATACATACGCGGAGATCATCCGTTCACTCACATCGCGCCTCACAGACACAGTGGTTGGGACCAAAAATCTCAAATTTGGACTCCAGACCAAAGGACACATTTCCACCGGTCTAATGTCCATTGCTCGTGTTTCTTGGCCCAAGCAGGTCTCTTCTTCTAATTGGTGTCCTTTAGTAGTGGTTTCTTTGGACTGATTCACACAGTCCCCTCTGAACAGTTGATGTTGAGATGTGTCTGTGACTTGAACTCTTTGAAGCACTTATTTGGGCTGCAATTTCTGAGGCTGGTAACTCTAATGAACTTATCCTCTGCAGCTTGTGACAACACAACTGATTGGCTCAAACGTATTAAGAAGGAAATAAATTCCAGAAATTAACTTTTAAGAAGGCACACCTGTTCATTGAAATGCATTCCAGGTGACTACCTCATGTAGCTGGTTGAGAGAATGCCAAGAGTGTGCAAAGCTGTCATCAAGGCAAAGGGTGGCTATTTGATGAACCTCAAATATAAAATGTATTTTGATTTGTTTAACACATTTTTGGTTACTACATGATTCCATATGTGTTATTTCATAGTTTTGATGTCTTCACTATTATTCTACAATGTAAAAAATAGTACAAATAAAGAACAACCCTTGAATGAGTAGGTGTGTTTTGACTGGTAGTGTATATTTTTTTGTTCTTCTGATTGTTCAGCACCCCAACTTCCCGTGGCTATGCTCTCTGGTTAAGTATTTTGAATTATTTTATTTAGGCAGGAGTAATTTAATAATTTTGGCAAAACATCCATTTACTTTAGGGGAAGCCAGCAGCAGAACAGTGCACTGTGCAATCGCCAACTTTCCTTTCCAGTTCGCAAGAGGCTGAAACCAGAGATCTGTATATAACGACGAGACAATATGCTCATGTCTCCCCCAACAGTGTTGCAGTGTTTCTCTTGTCCTGATGTGTGTTTTGTCCTATTTGTAAGGCAGCAGCTACTCTTCCTGGGGTCCTGCAACATTAAGGCAGTTATATACAATTTAAAATATTACATGACATTATATTTCATAACACTTTACCCAATACATTTAGTGTGTTCCCTCAGGCCACTACTCCACTATCACATATTTACAATACAACATCCATGTGTACGTGAGTGTCTATCTGTACAGTTGAAGTCGGAAGTTTACATACACCTTAGCCAAAAACATTTAAACTCAGTTTTTCACAATTCCTGACATTTAATCCTAGTACAAATTCCCTGTCTTAGGTCAGTTAGGATCACCACTTTATTTTAAGAATGTGAAATGTCAGAATAATAGTAGAGAGAATGATTTATTTCAGCTTTTATTTCTTTCATCACATTCCCAGTGGGTCAGAAGTTTACATACACTCAATTAGTATTTGGTAGCATTTCCTTTAAATTGTTTAACTTGGGTGAAACATTTGTAGCCTTCCACAAGCTTCCCACAATAAGTTGGGTGAATTTTGGCCCATTCCTCCTGACAGAGCTGGTGTAACTGAGTCAGGTTTGTAGGCCTCTTTGCTCGCACACGCTTTTTCAGTTCTGCCCACACATTTTCTATCGGATTGAGGTCAGGGCTTTGTGATGGCCACTCCAATACCTTGACTTTGTTGTCCTTAAGCCACAACTGTGGAAGTATGCTTGGGGTCATTGTCCATTTGGAAGACCCATTTGCGACCAAACTTTAACTTCCTGACTGATGTCTTGAGATGTTGCTTCAATATATCCACATAACTTTCCTTCCTCATGGTGCCATCTATTTTGTGAAGTGCACCAGTTCCTCCTGCAGCAAAGCACCCCCACAGCATGCCACTCCCGAGTGGCGCAGTGGTCTAAGGCACTGCATAGCAGTGCTAGCTGTGCCACTAGAGATCCTGGTTCGAATCCAGGCTCTGTCGTAGCCGGCCGCGACTGGGAGACCCATGGGGCGGCGCACAATTGGCCTAGCGTCGTCCAGGGTAGGGGAGGGAATGGCAGGCAGGGATGTAGCTCAGTTGGTAGAGCATGGCATTTGCAATGCCAGGGGTGTGGGTTCGATTCCCATGGGGGGCCAGTATGAAAAATATATATACAGTGGGGAGAACAAGTATTTGATACACTGCCGATTTTGCAGGTTTTCCTACTTACAAAGCATGTAGAGGTCTGTCATTTTTATCATAGGTACACTTCAACTGTGAGAGACGGAATCTAAAACAAAAATCCAGAAAATCACATTGTATGATTTTTAAGTAATTAATTTGCATTTTATTGCATGACATAAGTATTTGATACATCAGAAAAGCAGAACTTAATATTTGGTACAGAAACCTTTGTTTGCAATTACAGAGATCATACGTTTCCTGTAGGTCTTGACCAGGTTTGCAAACACTGCAGCAGAGATTTTGGCCCACTTCTCCATACAGACCTTCTCCAGATCCTTCAGGTTTCGGGGCTGTCGCTGGGCAATACGGACTTTCAACTCCCTCCAAAGATTTTCTATTGGGTTCAGGTCTGGAGACTGGCTAGGCCACTCCAGGACCTTGAGATGCTTCTTACGGAGCCACTCCTTAGTTGCCCTGGCTGTGTGTTTTGGGTCGTTGTCATGCTGGAAGACCCAGCCACGACCCATCTTCAATGCTCTTACTGAGGGAAGGAGGTTGTTGGCCAAGATCTCGCGATATATGGTCCCATCCATCCTCCCCTCAATACGGTGCAGTCGTCCTGTCCACTTTACAGAATAGCATCCCCAAATAATGATGTTTCCACCTCCATGCTTCACGGTTAGGATGGTGTTCTTGGGGTTGTCCTCATCCTTCTTCTTCCTCCAAACACAGCGAGTGGAGTTTAGACCAAAAAGCTATATTTTTGTCCCATCAGACCACATTACTTTCTCTCATTCCTCCTCTGGATCATCCAGATGGTCATTGGCAAACTTCAGACGGGCCTGGACATGCGCTGGCTTGAGCAGGGGGACCTTGCGTGCGCTGCAGGATTTTAATCCATGACGGCGTAGTGTGTTACTAATGGTTTTCTTTGAGACTGTGGTCCCAGCTCTCTTCAGGTCATTGACCAGGTCCTGCCGTGTAGTTCTGGGCTGAACCCTCACCTTCCTCATGATCATTGATGCCCCACGAGGTGAGATCTTGAATGGAGCCCCAGACTGAGGGTGATTGACCGTCATCTTGAACTTCTTCCATTTTCTAATAATTGCGTCAACAGTTGTTGCCTTCTCACCAAGCTTCTTACCTATTGTCCTGTAGCCCATCCCAGCCTTGTGTAGGTCTACAATTGTATCCCTGATGTCCTTACACAGCTCTCTGGTCTTGGCCATTGTGGAGAGGTTGGAGTCTGTTTGATTGAGTGTGTGGACAGGTGTCTTTTATACAGGTAACAAGTTCAAACAGGTGCAGTTAAGACAGGTAATGAGTGGAGAACAGGAGGGCTTCTTAAAGAAAAACTAACAGGTCTGTGAGAGCCGGAATTCTTACTGGTTGGTAGGTGATCAAATACTTATGTCATGCAATAAAATGCAAATTAATTACTTAAAAATCATACAATGTGATTTTCTGGATTTTTGTTTTAGATTCTGTCTCTCAGAGTTGAAGTGTACCTATGATAAAAATTACTGACCTCTACATGCTTTGTAAGTAGGAAAACCTGCAAAATCGACAGTGTATCAAATACTTGTTCTCCCCACTGTATATATAAAAAATAAATAATGTATGCACTCACTAACTGTAAATTGCTCTGGATAAGAGTGTCTGCTAAATGACTAAAATGTAAATGATGCTGCCACCTCCGTGCTTCACGGTTGGGATGGTGTTCTTTGGCTTGCAAGCTCCCTCACCTTTTCCTCCAAACATAACGATGGTCATTATGGCCAAACAGTTCTATTTTTGTTTCATCAGACCAGAGGACATTTCTCCAAAAGTATGATCTTTGTCCCCATGTGCAGTTGCAAACCGTAGTCTGGCTTTTCTATGGCGGTTTTGGAGCAGTGGCTTCTTCCTTGCTGAGCGGCCTTTCAGGTTATGTTGATATAGGACTCGTTTTACTGTGGATATAGATACTTTTGTACCTGTTTCCTCCAGCATCTTCACAAGGTCCTTTGCTGTTCTTCTGGGATTTATTTGCACTTTTCGCACCAAAGTACGTTAATCTCTAGGAGACAGAACGCGTCTCCTTCCTGAGTGGTATGACGGCTGCGTGGTCCCA